>NC_083732.1:40974893-41145132 GCF_028564815.1 Eubalaena glacialis | reverse complement strand
TGTAGCGAACTGCCTCTCCCAAGGAACGCTTTGGTAACGCTATCGGGGCTTAGGCTCTTCTAAACCCCTGCCGTGTAAGAGGAAGAACTGTGCTTTGGTTACAGGAGGAACGCAAGCCGAGTTTCTCCTGTAAGTGTGGGGCCTCAAGGTATGACTTTGTGGAAGGAATGCGAAGCAGTTTTGATTTCTCCGTGCCGCTCAGCCTAGGGCATTGAGGCAATTTGCATGACATGTAGGACGTGAGAGAACAGATTCCATGGAGCTGTTGGAGTGCTGAGGAAATGTAGCTCTCCCAAGGAAGAGTGCAGTGTGTTGCCCTACACTTAACATACACAGAGTGACTGGGAAAGGTATCCGGGCCTGGAGGTTTCTTAGCAACCCAGTGGAGCCTGCCGGTACTCGGTGTTCTTGCACGGAATCGGGTGCCCAGCGAGATCCTAGGTGTCTTGCAAAGCGTACTAACGTTAAAAGAAAGGAGAACTGCAAGTAATGTCTCAAGGCAACTGCTCCACGTTCCGCTTCAGCAGGGATATTCAAGGCTTTACCTGGAGGAAAGGACTCACGTCAAGTTTCCTTGTAGCTCTAGAGCGTCTCAGGAGGAGCTCCCACCCAGGCTATGAAAGCACCCTGTTGATTTAGAAACAACTCGTTCCCTGCCCAGAGCCCTGCCTACAGTGACTAGAAACTTGTCCAAAACACTGGTATTTAGGTAGGTTCAAGGCGGCATGAATGGAGCTTTCAAAATGGGAAAGCAAGCCTTGTGCCATCAGGTCTCCGTTTCCAGTGAACACGCAGCCTACCCCCTTGTGGTTTCTACCAAGTTACTATACACTCTAGCTACACACTGGTCCCTTCCCTGAAGAACGTGTTCTTGGCACGGAGTTCTGCATGTAGCGAACTGCCTCTCCCAAGGAATGCTCTAGGTTCGCTATAGGGGCTTAGCCTCTTCTAAATCCCTGCAGTGTAAGAGGAAGAACTGTGCTTTGGTTACAGCAGGAACGCAAGGCAACTTTCTCCTGTAAGTATGGGGTCTTAAGGTATGACTTTGTAGAAGGAATGTGAAACAGTATTGGTTTCTCAGTGCCGCTCAGCCTAGGGCATTGAGGCAGATATGCATGACATGTAGACGTGAGACAACCGATGGCCCGGAGCTGTTGGAGTGCTGAGGAAATCTAGCTCCAAGGAGGCGTGCAGTGTGTTGCCCTACACTTAGCATATTGAGAGTGACTGGGAAAGGTTTCCGGGCCTGGATGTTTCTTAGCTTCCCAGTCGAGCATGCCGGTCCTCGGTGTTCTTGCAGGGAATAGGGTGCCCACGAGAGTTACTAGGTGTCTTCATAAGCGTACTAAGGTTAAAAGAAAGCCGAACTGCAACTCATGTCTCCAGGAAACTGCTCCACGCTTCGGCTTCAGCGGGGCTATTCAAGGCTTTACCTTGAGGAAACGACTCACGTCAAGTTTCCTTTGAGCTCTAGAGCGGCTCAGGTGGAGCTCCCACCCAGGCTACGAAAGCACCCTGTTGATTTAGAAACAACTCGTTCCCTGCCCAGAGCCCTGCCTACAGTGACTAGAAACTCGTCCAAAACACTGGTATTTAGGTAGGTTCAAGGCGGCATGAATGGAGCTTTGAAAATGGGAAAGCAAGCCTTGTGCCATCAGGTCCCCGTTTCCAGTGAACACGCAGCCTACCCCCTTGTGGTTTCTACCAAGTAAATATTCCCTCAAACTACACAGTGGTCCCTTCCCTGAAGAATGTTTTCTTGGCACGGAGTTCTGCATGTAGCGAACTGCCTCTCCCAAGGAACGCTTTGGTAACGCTATCGGGGCTTAGGCTCTTCTAAAACCCTGCCGTGTAAGAGGAAGAACTGTGCTTTGGTTACAGGAGGAACGCAAGCCGAGTTTCTCCTGTAAGTGTGGGGCCTCAAGGTATGACTTTGTGGAAGGAATGCGAAGCAGTTTTGATTTCTCCGTGCCGCTCAGCCTAGGGCATTGAGGCAATTTGCATGACATGTAGGACGTGAGAGAACAGATTCCATGGAGCTGTTGGAGTGCTGAGGAAATGTAGCTCTCCCAAGGAAGAGTGCAGTGTGTTGCCCTACACTTAACATACACAGAGTGACTGGGAAAGGTATCCGGGCCTGGAGGTTTCTTAGCAACCCAGTGGAGCCTGCCGGTACTCGGTGTTCTTGCACGGAATCGGGTGCCCAGCGAGATCCTAGGTGTCTTGCAAAGCGTACTAACGTTAAAAGAAAGGAGAACTGCAAGTAATGTCTCAAGGCAACTGCTCCACGTTCCGCTTCAGCAGGGATATTCAAGGCTTTACCTGGAGGAAAGGACTCACGTCAAGTTTCCTTGTAGCTCTAGAGCGTCTCAGGAGGAGCTCCCACCCAGGCTATGAAAGCACCCTGTTGATTTAGAAACAACTCGTTCCCTGCCCAGAGCCCTGCCTACAGTGACTAGAAACTTGTCCAAAACACTGGTATTTAGGTAGGTTCAAGGCGGCATGAATGGAGCTTTCAAAATGGGAAAGCAAGCCTTGTGCCATCAGGTCTCCGTTTCCAGTGAACACGCAGCCTACCCCCTTGTGGTTTCTACCAAGTTACTATACACTCTAGCTACACACTGGTCCCTTCCCTGAAGAACGTGTTCTTGGCACGGAGTTCTGCATGTAGCGAACTGCCTCTCCCAAGGAATGCTCTAGGTTCGCTATAGGGGCTTAGCCTCTTCTAAATCCCTGCAGTGTAAGAGGAAGAACTGTGCTTTGGTTACAGCAGGAACGCAAGGCAACTTTCTCCTGTAAGTATGGGGTCTTAAGGTATGACTTTGTAGAAGGAATGTGAAACAGTATTGGTTTCTCAGTGCCGCTCAGCCTAGGGCATTGAGGCAGATATGCATGACATGTAGACGTGAGACAACCGATGGCCCGGAGCTGTTGGAGTGCTGAGGAAATCTAGCTCTCCCAAGGAGGCGTGCAGTGTGTTGCCCTACACTTAGCATATTGAGAGTGACTGGGAAAGGTTTCCGGGCCTGGATGTTTCTTAGCTTCCCAGTCGAGCATGCCGGTCCTCGGTGTTCTTGCAGGGAATAGGGTGCCCACGAGAGTTACTAGGTGTCTTCATAAGCGTACTAAGGTTAAAAGAAAGCCGAACTGCAACTCATGTCTCCAGGAAACTGCTCCACGCTTCGGCTTCAGCGGGGCTATTCAAGGCTTTACCTTGAGGAAACGACTCACGTCAAGTTTCCTTTGAGCTCTAGAGCGGCTCAGGTGGAGCTCCCACCCAGGCTACGAAAGCACCCTGTTGATTTAGAAACAACTCGTTCCCTGCCCAGAGCCCTGCCTACAGTGACTAGAAACTCGTCCAAAACACTGGTATTTAGGTAGGTTCAAGGCGGCATGAATGGAGCTTTGAAAATGGGAAAGCAAGCCTTGTGCCATCAGGTCCCCGTTTCCAGTGAACACGCAGCCTACCCCCTTGTGGTTTCTACCAAGTAAATATTCCCTCAAACTACACAGTGGTCCCTTCCCTGAAGAATGTTTTCTTGGCACGGAGTTCTGCATGTAGCGAACTGCCTCTCCCAAGGAACGCTTTGGTAACGCTATCGGGGCTTAGGCTCTTCTAAAACCCTGCCGTGTAAGAGGAAGAACTGTGCTTTGGTTACAGGAGGAACGCAAGCCGAGTTTCTCCTGTAAGTGTGGGGCCTCAAGGTATGACTTTGTGGAAGGAATGCGAAGCAGTTTTGATTTCTCCGTGCCGCTCAGCCTAGGGCATTGAGGCAATTTGCATGACATGTAGGACGTGAGAGAACAGATTCCATGGAGCTGTTGGAGTGCTGAGGAAATGTAGCTCTCCCAAGGAAGAGTGCAGTGTGTTGCCCTACACTTAACATACACAGAGTGACTGGGAAAGGTATCCGGGCCTGGAGGTTTCTTAGCAACCCAGTGGAGCCTGCCGGTACTCGGTGTTCTTGCACGGAATCGGGTGCCCAGCGAGATCCTAGGTGTCTTGCAAAGCGTACTAACGTTAAAAGAAAGGAGAACTGCAAGTAATGTCTCAAGGCAACTGCTCCACGTTCCGCTTCAGCAGGGATATTCAAGGCTTTACCTGGAGGAAAGGACTCACGTCAAGTTTCCTTGTAGCTCTAGAGCGTCTCAGGAGGAGCTCCCACCCAGGCTATGAAAGCACCCTGTTGATTTAGAAACAACTCGTTCCCTGCCCAGAGCCCTGCCTACAGTGACTAGAAACTTGTCCAAAACACTGGTATTTAGGTAGGTTCAAGGCGGCATGAATGGAGCTTTCAAAATGGGAAAGCAAGCCTTGTGCCATCAGGTCTCCGTTTCCAGTGAACACGCAGCCTACCCCCTTGTGGTTTCTACCAAGTTACTATACACTCTAGCTACACACTGGTCCCTTCCCTGAAGAACGTGTTCTTGGCACGGAGTTCTGCATGTAGCGAACTGCCTCTCCCAAGGAATGCTCTAGGTTCGCTATAGGGGCTTAGCCTCTTCTAAATCCCTGCAGTGTAAGAGGAAGAACTGTGCTTTGGTTACAGCAGGAACGCAAGGCAACTTTCTCCTGTAAGTATGGGGTCTTAAGGTATGACTTTGTAGAAGGAATGTGAAACAGTATTGGTTTCTCAGTGCCGCTCAGCCTAGGGCATTGAGGCAGATATGCATGACATGTAGACGTGAGACAACCGATGGCCCGGAGCTGTTGGAGTGCTGAGGAAATCTAGCTCTCCCAAGGAGGCGTGCAGTGTGTTGCCCTACACTTAGCATATTGAGAGTGACTGGGAAAGGTTTCCGGGCCTGGATGTTTCTTAGCTTCCCAGTCGAGCATGCCGGTCCTCGGTGTTCTTGCAGGGAATAGGGTGCCCACGAGAGTTACTAGGTGTCTTCATAAGCGTACTAAGGTTAAAAGAAAGCCGAACTGCAACTCATGTCTCCAGGAAACTGCTCCACGCTTCGGCTTCAGCGGGGCTATTCAAGGCTTTACCTTGAGGAAACGACTCACGTCAAGTTTCCTTTGAGCTCTAGAGCGGCTCAGGTGGAGCTCCCACCCAGGCTACGAAAGCACCCTGTTGATTTAGAAACAACTCGTTCCCTGCCCAGAGCCCTGCCTACAGTGACTAGAAACTCGTCCAAAACACTGGTATTTAGGTAGGTTCAAGGCGGCATGAATGGAGCTTTGAAAATGGGAAAGCAAGCCTTGTGCCATCAGGTCCCCGTTTCCAGTGAACACGCAGCCTACCCCCTTGTGGTTTCTACCAAGTAAATATTCCCTCAAACTACACAGTGGTCCCTTCCCTGAAGAATGTTTTCTTGGCACGGAGTTCTGCATGTAGCGAACTGCCTCTCCCAAGGAACGCTTTGGTAACGCTATCGGGGCTTAGGCTCTTCTAAAACCCTGCCGTGTAAGAGGAAGAACTGTGCTTTGGTTACAGGAGGAACGCAAGCCGAGTTTCTCCTGTAAGTGTGGGGCCTCAAGGTATGACTTTGTGGAAGGAATGCGAAGCAGTTTTGATTTCTCCGTGCCGCTCAGCCTAGGGCATTGAGGCAATTTGCATGACATGTAGGACGTGAGAGAACAGATTCCATGGAGCTGTTGGAGTGCTGAGGAAATGTAGCTCTCCCAAGGAAGAGTGCAGTGTGTTGCCCTACACTTAACATACACAGAGTGACTGGGAAAGGTATCCGGGCCTGGAGGTTTCTTAGCAACCCAGTGGAGCCTGCCGGTACTCGGTGTTCTTGCACGGAATCGGGTGCCCAGCGAGATCCTAGGTGTCTTGCAAAGCGTACTAACGTTAAAAGAAAGGAGAACTGCAAGTAATGTCTCAAGGCAACTGCTCCACGTTCCGCTTCAGCAGGGATATTCAAGGCTTTACCTGGAGGAAAGGACTCACGTCAAGTTTCCTTGTAGCTCTAGAGCGTCTCAGGAGGAGCTCCCACCCAGGCTATGAAAGCACCCTGTTGATTTAGAAACAACTCGTTCCCTGCCCAGAGCCCTGCCTACAGTGACTAGAAACTTGTCCAAAACACTGGTATTTAGGTAGGTTCAAGGCGGCATGAATGGAGCTTTCAAAATGGGAAAGCAAGCCTTGTGCCATCAGGTCTCCGTTTCCAGTGAACACGCAGCCTACCCCCTTGTGGTTTCTACCAAGTTACTATACACTCTAGCTACACACTGGTCCCTTCCCTGAAGAACGTGTTCTTGGCACGGAGTTCTGCATGTAGCGAACTGCCTCTCCCAAGGAATGCTCTAGGTTCGCTATAGGGGCTTAGCCTCTTCTAAATCCCTGCAGTGTAAGAGGAAGAACTGTGCTTTGGTTACAGCAGGAACGCAAGGCAACTTTCTCCTGTAAGTATGGGGTCTTAAGGTATGACTTTGTAGAAGGAATGTGAAACAGTATTGGTTTCTCAGTGCCGCTCAGCCTAGGGCATTGAGGCAGATATGCATGACATGTAGACGTGAGACAACCGATGGCCCGGAGCTGTTGGAGTGCTGAGGAAATCTAGCTCTCCCAAGGAGGCGTGCAGTGTGTTGCCCTACACTTAGCATATTGAGAGTGACTGGGAAAGGTTTCCGGGCCTGGATGTTTCTTAGCTTCCCAGTCGAGCATGCCGGTCCTCGGTGTTCTTGCAGGGAATAGGGTGCCCACGAGAGTTACTAGGTGTCTTCATAAGCGTACTAAGGTTAAAAGAAAGCCGAACTGCAACTCATGTCTCCAGGAAACTGCTCCACGCTTCGGCTTCAGCGGGGCTATTCAAGGCTTTACCTTGAGGAAACGACTCACGTCAAGTTTCCTTTGAGCTCTAGAGCGGCTCAGGTGGAGCTCCCACCCAGGCTACGAAAGCACCCTGTTGATTTAGAAACAACTCGTTCCCTGCCCAGAGCCCTGCCTACAGTGACTAGAAACTCGTCCAAAACACTGGTATTTAGGTAGGTTCAAGGCGGCATGAATGGAGCTTTGAAAATGGGAAAGCAAGCCTTGTGCCATCAGGTCCCCGTTTCCAGTGAACACGCAGCCTACCCCCTTGTGGTTTCTACCAAGTAAATATTCCCTCAAACTACACAGTGGTCCCTTCCCTGAAGAATGTTTTCTTGGCACGGAGTTCTGCATGTAGCGAACTGCCTCTCCCAAGGAACGCTTTGGTAACGCTATCGGGGCTTAGGCTCTTCTAAAACCCTGCCGTGTAAGAGGAAGAACTGTGCTTTGGTTACAGGAGGAACGCAAGCCGAGTTTCTCCTGTAAGTGTGGGGCCTCAAGGTATGACTTTGTGGAAGGAATGCGAAGCAGTTTTGATTTCTCCGTGCCGCTCAGCCTAGGGCATTGAGGCAATTTGCATGACATGTAGGACGTGAGAGAACAGATTCCATGGAGCTGTTGGAGTGCTGAGGAAATGTAGCTCTCCCAAGGAAGAGTGCAGTGTGTTGCCCTACACTTAACATACACAGAGTGACTGGGAAAGGTATCCGGGCCTGGAGGTTTCTTAGCAACCCAGTGGAGCCTGCCGGTACTCGGTGTTCTTGCACGGAATCGGGTGCCCAGCGAGATCCTAGGTGTCTTGCAAAGCGTACTAACGTTAAAAGAAAGGAGAACTGCAAGTAATGTCTCAAGGCAACTGCTCCACGTTCCGCTTCAGCAGGGATATTCAAGGCTTTACCTGGAGGAAAGGACTCACGTCAAGTTTCCTTGTAGCTCTAGAGCGTCTCAGGAGGAGCTCCCACCCAGGCTATGAAAGCACCCTGTTGATTTAGAAACAACTCGTTCCCTGCCCAGAGCCCTGCCTACAGTGACTAGAAACTTGTCCAAAACACTGGTATTTAGGTAGGTTCAAGGCGGCATGAATGGAGCTTTCAAAATGGGAAAGCAAGCCTTGTGCCATCAGGTCTCCGTTTCCAGTGAACACGCAGCCTACCCCCTTGTGGTTTCTACCAAGTTACTATACACTCTAGCTACACACTGGTCCCTTCCCTGAAGAACGTGTTCTTGGCACGGAGTTCTGCATGTAGCGAACTGCCTCTCCCAAGGAATGCTCTAGGTTCGCTATAGGGGCTTAGCCTCTTCTAAATCCCTGCAGTGTAAGAGGAAGAACTGTGCTTTGGTTACAGCAGGAACGCAAGGCAACTTTCTCCTGTAAGTATGGGGTCTTAAGGTATGACTTTGTAGAAGGAATGTGAAACAGTATTGGTTTCTCAGTGCCGCTCAGCCTAGGGCATTGAGGCAGATATGCATGACATGTAGACGTGAGACAACCGATGGCCCGGAGCTGTTGGAGTGCTGAGGAAATCTAGCTCTCCCAAGGAGGCGTGCAGTGTGTTGCCCTACACTTAGCATATTGAGAGTGACTGGGAAAGGTTTCCGGGCCTGGATGTTTCTTAGCTTCCCAGTCGAGCATGCCGGTCCTCGGTGTTCTTGCAGGGAATAGGGTGCCCACGAGAGTTACTAGGTGTCTTCATAAGCGTACTAAGGTTAAAAGAAAGCCGAACTGCAACTCATGTCTCCAGGAAACTGCTCCACGCTTCGGCTTCAGCGGGGCTATTCAAGGCTTTACCTTGAGGAAACGACTCACGTCAAGTTTCCTTTGAGCTCTAGAGCGGCTCAGGTGGAGCTCCCACCCAGGCTACGAAAGCACCCTGTTGATTTAGAAACAACTCGTTCCCTGCCCAGAGCCCTGCCTACAGTGACTAGAAACTCGTCCAAAACACTGGTATTTAGGTAGGTTCAAGGCGGCATGAATGGAGCTTTGAAAATGGGAAAGCAAGCCTTGTGCCATCAGGTCCCCGTTTCCAGTGAACACGCAGCCTACCCCCTTGTGGTTTCTACCAAGTAAATATTCCCTCAAACTACACAGTGGTCCCTTCCCTGAAGAATGTTTTCTTGGCACGGAGTTCTGCATGTAGCGAACTGCCTCTCCCAAGGAACGCTTTGGTAACGCTATCGGGGCTTAGGCTCTTCTAAAACCCTGCCGTGTAAGAGGAAGAACTGTGCTTTGGTTACAGGAGGAACGCAAGCCGAGTTTCTCCTGTAAGTGTGGGGCCTCAAGGTATGACTTTGTGGAAGGAATGCGAAGCAGTTTTGATTTCTCCGTGCCGCTCAGCCTAGGGCATTGAGGCAATTTGCATGACATGTAGGACGTGAGAGAACAGATTCCATGGAGCTGTTGGAGTGCTGAGGAAATGTAGCTCTCCCAAGGAAGAGTGCAGTGTGTTGCCCTACACTTAACATACACAGAGTGACTGGGAAAGGTATCCGGGCCTGGAGGTTTCTTAGCAACCCAGTGGAGCCTGCCGGTACTCGGTGTTCTTGCACGGAATCGGGTGCCCAGCGAGATCCTAGGTGTCTTGCAAAGCGTACTAACGTTAAAAGAAAGGAGAACTGCAAGTAATGTCTCAAGGCAACTGCTCCACGTTCCGCTTCAGCAGGGATATTCAAGGCTTTACCTGGAGGAAAGGACTCACGTCAAGTTTCCTTGTAGCTCTAGAGCGTCTCAGGAGGAGCTCCCACCCAGGCTATGAAAGCACCCTGTTGATTTAGAAACAACTCGTTCCCTGCCCAGAGCCCTGCCTACAGTGACTAGAAACTTGTCCAAAACACTGGTATTTAGGTAGGTTCAAGGCGGCATGAATGGAGCTTTCAAAATGGGAAAGCAAGCCTTGTGCCATCAGGTCTCCGTTTCCAGTGAACACGCAGCCTACCCCCTTGTGGTTTCTACCAAGTTACTATACACTCTAGCTACACACTGGTCCCTTCCCTGAAGAACGTGTTCTTGGCACGGAGTTCTGCATGTAGCGAACTGCCTCTCCCAAGGAATGCTCTAGGTTCGCTATAGGGGCTTAGCCTCTTCTAAATCCCTGCAGTGTAAGAGGAAGAACTGTGCTTTGGTTACAGCAGGAACGCAAGGCAACTTTCTCCTGTAAGTATGGGGTCTTAAGGTATGACTTTGTAGAAGGAATGTGAAACAGTATTGGTTTCTCAGTGCCGCTCAGCCTAGGGCATTGAGGCAGATATGCATGACATGTAGACGTGAGACAACCGATGGCCCGGAGCTGTTGGAGTGCTGAGGAAATCTAGCTCTCCCAAGGAGGCGTGCAGTGTGTTGCCCTACACTTAGCATATTGAGAGTGACTGGGAAAGGTTTCCGGGCCTGGATGTTTCTTAGCTTCCCAGTCGAGCATGCCGGTCCTCGGTGTTCTTGCAGGGAATAGGGTGCCCACGAGAGTTACTAGGTGTCTTCATAAGCGTACTAAGGTTAAAAGAAAGCCGAACTGCAACTCATGTCTCCAGGAAACTGCTCCACGCTTCGGCTTCAGCGGGGCTATTCAAGGCTTTACCTTGAGGAAACGACTCACGTCAAGTTTCCTTTGAGCTCTAGAGCGGCTCAGGTGGAGCTCCCACCCAGGCTACGAAAGCACCCTGTTGATTTAGAAACAACTCGTTCCCTGCCCAGAGCCCTGCCTACAGTGACTAGAAACTCGTCCAAAACACTGGTATTTAGGTAGGTTCAAGGCGGCATGAATGGAGCTTTGAAAATGGGAAAGCAAGCCTTGTGCCATCAGGTCCCCGTTTCCAGTGAACACGCAGCCTACCCCCTTGTGGTTTCTACCAAGTAAATATTCCCTCAAACTACACAGTGGTCCCTTCCCTGAAGAATGTTTTCTTGGCACGGAGTTCTGCATGTAGCGAACTGCCTCTCCCAAGGAACGCTTTGGTAACGCTATCGGGGCTTAGGCTCTTCTAAAACCCTGCCGTGTAAGAGGAAGAACTGTGCTTTGGTTACAGGAGGAACGCAAGCCGAGTTTCTCCTGTAAGTGTGGGGCCTCAAGGTATGACTTTGTGGAAGGAATGCGAAGCAGTTTTGATTTCTCCGTGCCGCTCAGCCTAGGGCATTGAGGCAATTTGCATGACATGTAGGACGTGAGAGAACAGATTCCATGGAGCTGTTGGAGTGCTGAGGAAATGTAGCTCTCCCAAGGAAGAGTGCAGTGTGTTGCCCTACACTTAACATACACAGAGTGACTGGGAAAGGTATCCGGGCCTGGAGGTTTCTTAGCAACCCAGTGGAGCCTGCCGGTACTCGGTGTTCTTGCACGGAATCGGGTGCCCAGCGAGATCCTAGGTGTCTTGCAAAGCGTACTAACGTTAAAAGAAAGGAGAACTGCAAGTAATGTCTCAAGGCAACTGCTCCACGTTCCGCTTCAGCAGGGATATTCAAGGCTTTACCTGGAGGAAAGGACTCACGTCAAGTTTCCTTGTAGCTCTAGAGCGTCTCAGGAGGAGCTCCCACCCAGGCTATGAAAGCACCCTGTTGATTTAGAAACAACTCGTTCCCTGCCCAGAGCCCTGCCTACAGTGACTAGAAACTTGTCCAAAACACTGGTATTTAGGTAGGTTCAAGGCGGCATGAATGGAGCTTTCAAAATGGGAAAGCAAGCCTTGTGCCATCAGGTCTCCGTTTCCAGTGAACACGCAGCCTACCCCCTTGTGGTTTCTACCAAGTTACTATACACTCTAGCTACACACTGGTCCCTTCCCTGAAGAACGTGTTCTTGGCACGGAGTTCTGCATGTAGCGAACTGCCTCTCCCAAGGAATGCTCTAGGTTCGCTATAGGGGCTTAGCCTCTTCTAAATCCCTGCAGTGTAAGAGGAAGAACTGTGCTTTGGTTACAGCAGGAACGCAAGGCAACTTTCTCCTGTAAGTATGGGGTCTTAAGGTATGACTTTGTAGAAGGAATGTGAAACAGTGTTGGTTTCTCAGTGCCGCTCAGCCTAGGGCATTGAGGCAGATATGCATGACATGTAGACGTGAGACAACCGATGGCCCGGAGCTGTTGGAGTGCTGAGGAAATCTAGCTCTCCCAAGGAGGCGTGCAGTGTGTTGCCCTACACTTAGCATATTGAGAGTGACTGGGAAAGGTTTCCGGGCCTGGATGTTTCTTAGCTTCCCAGTCGAGCATGCCGGTCCTCGGTGTTCTTGCAGGGAATAGGGTGCCCACGAGAGTTACTAGGTGTCTTCATAAGCGTACTAAGGTTAAAAGAAAGCCGAACTGCAACTCATGTCTCCAGGAAACTGCTCCACGCTTCGGCTTCAGCGGGGCTATTCAAGGCTTTACCTTGAGGAAACGACTCACGTCAAGTTTCCTTTGAGCTCTAGAGCGGCTCAGGTGGAGCTCCCACCCAGGCTACGAAAGCACCCTGTTGATTTAGAAACAACTCGTTCCCTGCCCAGAGCCCTGCCTACAGTGACTAGAAACTCGTCCAAAACACTGGTATTTAGGTAGGTTCAAGGCGGCATGAATGGAGCTTTGAAAATGGGAAAGCAAGCCTTGTGCCATCAGGTCCCCGTTTCCAGTGAACACGCAGCCTACCCCCTTGTGGTTTCTACCAAGTAAATATTCCCTCAAACTACACAGTGGTCCCTTCCCTGAAGAATGTTTTCTTGGCACGGAGTTCTGCATGTAGCGAACTGCCTCTCCCAAGGAACGCTTTGGTAACGCTATCGGGGCTTAGGCTCTTCTAAAACCCTGCCGTGTAAGAGGAAGAACTGTGCTTTGGTTACAGGAGGAACGCAAGCCGAGTTTCTCCTGTAAGTGTGGGGCCTCAAGGTATGACTTTGTGGAAGGAATGCGAAGCAGTTTTGATTTCTCCGTGCCGCTCAGCCTAGGGCATTGAGGCAATTTGCATGACATGTAGGACGTGAGAGAACAGATTCCATGGAGCTGTTGGAGTGCTGAGGAAATGTAGCTCTCCCAAGGAAGAGTGCAGTGTGTTGCCCTACACTTAACATACACAGAGTGACTGGGAAAGGTATCCGGGCCTGGAGGTTTCTTAGCAACCCAGTGGAGCCTGCCGGTACTCGGTGTTCTTGCACGGAATCGGGTGCCCAGCGAGATCCTAGGTGTCTTGCAAAGCGTACTAACGTTAAAAGAAAGGAGAACTGCAAGTAATGTCTCAAGGCAACTGCTCCACGTTCCGCTTCAGCAGGGATATTCAAGGCTTTACCTGGAGGAAAGGACTCACGTCAAGTTTCCTTGTAGCTCTAGAGCGTCTCAGGAGGAGCTCCCACCCAGGCTATGAAAGCACCCTGTTGATTTAGAAACAACTCGTTCCCTGCCCAGAGCCCTGCCTACAGTGACTAGAAACTTGTCCAAAACACTGGTATTTAGGTAGGTTCAAGGCGGCATGAATGGAGCTTTCAAAATGGGAAAGCAAGCCTTGTGCCATCAGGTCTCCGTTTCCAGTGAACACGCAGCCTACCCCCTTGTGGTTTCTACCAAGTTACTATACACTCTAGCTACACACTGGTCCCTTCCCTGAAGAACGTGTTCTTGGCACGGAGTTCTGCATGTAGCGAACTGCCTCTCCCAAGGAATGCTCTAGGTTCGCTATAGGGGCTTAGCCTCTTCTAAATCCCTGCAGTGTAAGAGGAAGAACTGTGCTTTGGTTACAGCAGGAACGCAAGGCAACTTTCTCCTGTAAGTATGGGGTCTTAAGGTATGACTTTGTAGAAGGAATGTGAAACAGTGTTGGTTTCTCAGTGCCGCTCAGCCTAGGGCATTGAGGCAGATATGCATGACATGTAGACGTGAGACAACCGATGGCCCGGAGCTGTTGGAGTGCTGAGGAAATCTAGCTCTCCCAAGGAGGCGTGCAGTGTGTTGCCCTACACTTAGCATATTGAGAGTGACTGGGAAAGGTTTCCGGGCCTGGATGTTTCTTAGCTTCCCAGTCGAGCATGCCGGTCCTCGGTGTTCTTGCAGGGAATAGGGTGCCCACGAGAGTTACTAGGTGTCTTCATAAGCGTACTAAGGTTAAAAGAAAGCCGAACTGCAACTCATGTCTCCAGGAAACTGCTCCACGCTTCGGCTTCAGCGGGGCTATTCAAGGCTTTACCTTGAGGAAACGACTCACGTCAAGTTTCCTTTGAGCTCTAGAGCGGCTCAGGTGGAGCTCCCACCCAGGCTACGAAAGCACCCTGTTGATTTAGAAACAACTCGTTCCCTGCCCAGAGCCCTGCCTACAGTGACTAGAAACTCGTCCAAAACACTGGTATTTAGGTAGGTTCAAGGCGGCATGAATGGAGCTTTGAAAATGGGAAAGCAAGCCTTGTGCCATCAGGTCCCCGTTTCCAGTGAACACGCAGCCTACCCCCTTGTGGTTTCTACCAAGTAAATATTCCCTCAAACTACACAGTGGTCCCTTCCCTGAAGAATGTTTTCTTGGCACGGAGTTCTGCATGTAGCGAACTGCCTCTCCCAAGGAACGCTTTGGTAACGCTATCGGGGCTTAGGCTCTTCTAAAACCCTGCCGTGTAAGAGGAAGAACTGTGCTTTGGTTACAGGAGGAACGCAAGCCGAGTTTCTCCTGTAAGTGTGGGGCCTCAAGGTATGACTTTGTGGAAGGAATGCGAAGCAGTTTTGATTTCTCCGTGCCGCTCAGCCTAGGGCATTGAGGCAATTTGCATGACATGTAGGACGTGAGAGAACAGATTCCATGGAGCTGTTGGAGTGCTGAGGAAATGTAGCACTCCCAAGGAAGAGTGCCGTGTGTTGCCCTACACTTAACATACACAGAGTGACTGGGAAAGGTATCCGGGCCTGGAGGTTTCTTAGCAACCCAGTGGAGCCTGCCGGTACTCGGTGTTCTTGCACGGAATCGGGTGCCCAGCGAGATCCTAGGTGTCTTGCAAAGCGTACTAACGTTAAAAGAAAGGAGAACTGCAAGTAACGTCTCAAGGCAACTGCTCCACGTTCCGCTTCAGCAGGGATATTCAAGGCTTTACCTGGAGGAAAGGACTCACGTCAAGTTTCCTTGTAGCTCTAGAGCGTCTCAGGAGGAGCTCCCACCCAGGCTATGAAAGCACCCTGTTGATTTAGAAACAACTCGTTCCCTGCCCAGAGCCCTGCCTACAGTGACTAGAAACTTGTCCAAAACACTGGTATTTAGGTAGGTTCAAGGCGGCATGAATGGAGCTTTCAAAATGGGAAAGCAAGCCTTGTGCCATCAGGTCTCCGTTTCCAGTGAACACGCAGCCTACCTCCTTGTGATTTCTACCAAGTTACTATACACTCTAGCTACACACTGGTCCCTTCCCTGAATAACGTGTTCTTGGCACGGAGTTCTGCATGTAGCGAACTGCCTCTCCCAAGGAATGCTCTAGGTTCGCTATAGGGGCTTAGCCTCTTCTAAATCCCTGCAGTGTAAGAGGAAGAACTGTGCTTTGGTTACAGCAGGAACGCAAGGCAACTTTCTCCTGTAAGTATGGGGTCTTAAGGTATGACTTTGTAGAAGGAATGTGAAACAGTGTTGGTTTCTCAGTGCCGCTCAGCCTAGGGCATTGAGGCAGATATGCATGACATGTAGACGTGAGACAACCGATGGCCCGGAGCTGTTGGAGTGCTGAGGAAATCTAGCTCTCCCAAGGAGGCGTGCAGTGTGTTGCCCTACACTTAGCATATTGAGAGTGACTGGGAAAGGTTTCCGGGCCTGGATGTTTCTTAGCTTCCCAGTCGAGCATGCCGGTCCTCGGTGTTCTTGCAGGGAATAGGGTGCCCACGAGAGTTACTAGGTGTCTTCATAAGCGTACTAAGGTTAAAAGAAAGCCGAACTGCAACTCATGTCTCCAGGAAACTGCTCCACGCTTCGGCTTCAGCGGGGCTATTCAAGGCTTTACCTTGAGGAAACGACTCACGTCAAGTTTCCTTTGAGCTCTAGAGCGGCTCAGGTGGAGCTCCCACCCAGGCTACGAAAGCACCCTGTTGATTTAGAAACAACTCGTTCCCTTCCCAGAGCCCTGCCTACAGTGACTAGAAACTCGTCCAAAACACTGGTATTTAGGTAGGTTCAAGGCGGCATGAATGGAGCTTTGAAAATGGGAAAGCAAGCCTTGTGCCATCAGGTCCCCGTTTCCAGTGAACACGCAGCCTACCCCCTTGTGGTTTCTACCAAGTAAATATTCCCTCAAACTACACAGTGGTCCCTTCCCTGAAGAATGTTTTCTTGGCACGGAGTTCTGCATGTAGCGAACTGCCTCTCCCAAGGAACGCTTTGGTAACGCTATCGGGGCTTAGGCTCTTCTAAAACCCTGCCGTGTAAGAGGAAGAACTGTGCTTTGGTTACAGGAGGAACGCAAGCCGAGTTTCTCCTGTAAGTGTGGGGCCTCAAGGTATGACTTTGTGGAAGGAATGCGAAGCAGTTTTGATTTCTCCGTGCCGCTCAGCCTAGGGCATTGAGGCAATTTGCATGACATGTAGGACGTGAGAGAACAGATTCCATGGAGCTGTTGGAGTGCTGAGGAAATGTAGCACTCCCAAGGAAGAGTGCCGTGTGTTGCCCTACACTTAACATACACAGAGTGACTGGGAAAGGTATCCGGGCCTGGAGGTTTCTTAGCAACCCAGTGGAGCCTGCCGGTACTCGGTGTTCTTGCACGGAATCGGGTGCCCAGCGAGATCCTAGGTGTCTTGCAAAGCGTACTAACGTTAAAAGAAAGGAGAACTGCAAGTAACGTCTCAAGGCAACTGCTCCACGTTCCGCTTCAGCAGGGATATTCAAGGCTTTACCTGGAGGAAAGGACTCACGTCAAGTTTCCTTGTAGCTCTAGAGCGTCTCAGGAGGAGCTCCCACCCAGGCTATGAAAGCACCCTGTTGATTTAGAAACAACTCGTTCCCTGCCCAGAGCCCTGCCTACAGTGACTAGAAACTTGTCCAAAACACTGGTATTTAGGTAGGTTCAAGGCGGCATGAATGGAGCTTTCAAAATGGGAAAGCAAGCCTTGTGCCATCAGGTCTCCGTTTCCAGTGAACACGCAGCCTACCTCCTTGTGATTTCTACCAAGTTACTATACACTCTAGCTACACACTGGTCCCTTCCCTGAATAACGTGTTCTTGGCACGGAGTTCTGCATGTAGCGAACTGCCTCTCCCAAGGAATGCTCTAGGTTCGCTATAGGGGCTTAGCCTCTTCTAAATCCCTGCAGTGTAAGAGGAAGAACTGTGCTTTGGTTACAGCAGGAACGCAAGGCAACTTTCTCCTGTAAGTATGGGGTCTTAAGGTATGACTTTGTAGAAGGAATGTGAAACAGTGTTGGTTTCTCAGTGCCGCTCAGCCTAGGGCATTGAGGCAGATATGCATGACATGTAGACGTGAGACAACCGATGGCCCGGAGCTGTTGGAGTGCTGAGGAAATCTAGCTCTCCCAAGGAGGCGTGCAGTGTGTTGCCCTACACTTAGCATATTGAGAGTGACTGGGAAAGGTTTCCGGGCCTGGATGTTTCTTAGCTTCCCAGTCGAGCATGCCGGTCCTCGGTGTTCTTGCAGGGAATAGGGTGCCCACGAGAGTTACTAGGTGTCTTCATAAGCGTACTAAGGTTAAAAGAAAGCCGAACTGCAACTCATGTCTCCAGGAAACTGCTCCACGCTTCGGCTTCAGCGGGGCTATTCAAGGCTTTACCTTGAGGAAACGACTCACGTCAAGTTTCCTTTGAGCTCTAGAGCGGCTCAGGTGGAGCTCCCACCCAGGCTACGAAAGCACCCTGTTGATTTAGAAACAACTCGTTCCCTTCCCAGAGCCCTGCCTACAGTGACTAGAAACTCGTCCAAAACACTGGTATTTAGGTAGGTTCAAGGCGGCATGAATGGAGCTTTGAAAATGGGAAAGCAAGCCTTGTGCCATCAGGTCCCCGTTTCCAGTGAACACGCAGCCTACCCCCTTGTGGTTTCTACCAAGTAAATATTCCCTCAAACTACACAGTGGTCCCTTCCCTGAAGAATGTTTTCTTGGCACGGAGTTCTGCATGTAGCGAACTGCCTCTCCCAAGGAACGCTTTGGTAACGCTATCGGGGCTTAGGCTCTTCTAAAACCCTGCCGTGTAAGAGGAAGAACTGTGCTTTGGTTACAGGAGGAACGCAAGCCGAGTTTCTCCTGTAAGTGTGGGGCCTCAAGGTATGACTTTGTGGAAGGAATGCGAAGCAGTTTTGATTTCTCCGTGCCGCTCAGCCTAGGGCATTGAGGCAATTTGCATGACATGTAGGACGTGAGAGAACAGATTCCATGGAGCTGTTGGAGTGCTGAGGAAATGTAGCTCTCCCAAGGAAGAGTGCCGTGTGTTGCCCTACACTTAACATACACAGAGTGACTGGGAAAGGTATCCGGGCCTGGAGGTTTCTTAGCAACCCAGTGGAGCCTGCCGGTACTCGGTGTTCTTGCACGGAATCGGGTGCCCAGCGAGATCCTAGGTGTCTTGCAAAGCGTACTAACGTTAAAAGAAAGGAGAACTGCAAGTAATGTCTCAAGGCAACTGCTCCACGTTCCGCTTCAGCAGGGATATTCAAGGCTTTACCTGGAGGAAAGGACTCACGTCAAGTTTCCTTGTAGCTCTAGAGCGTCTCAGGAGGAGCTCCCACCCAGGCTATGAAAGCACCCTGTTGATTTAGAAACAACTCGTTCCCTGCCCAGAGCCCTGCCTACAGTGACTAGAAACTTGTCCAAAACACTGGTATTTAGGTAGGTTCAAGGCGGCATGAATGGAGCTTTCAAAATGGGAAAGCAAGCCTTGTGCCATCAGGTCTCCGTTTCCAGTGAACACGCAGCCTACCTCCTTGTGATTTCTACCAAGTTACTATACACTCTAGCTACACACTGGTCCCTTCCCTGAATAACGTGTTCTTGGCACGGAGTTCTGCATGTAGCGAACTGCCTCTCCCAAGGAATGCTCTAGGTTCGCTATAGGGGCTTAGCCTCTTCTAAATCCCTGCAGTGTAAGAGGAAGAACTGTGCTTTGGTTACAGCAGGAACGCAAGGCAACTTTCTCCTGTAAGTATGGGGTCTTAAGGTATGACTTTGTAGAAGGAATGTGAAACAGTGTTGGTTTCTCAGTGCCGCTCAGCCTAGGGCATTGAGGCAGATATGCATGACATGTAGACGTGAGACAACCGATGGCCCGGAGCTGTTGGAGTGCTGAGGAAATCTAGCTCTCCCAAGGAGGCGTGCAGTGTGTTGCCCTACACTTAGCATATTGAGAGTGACTGGGAAAGGTTTCCGGGCCTGGATGTTTCTTAGCTTCCCAGTCGAGCATGCCGGTCCTCGGTGTTCTTGCAGGGAATAGGGTGCCCACGAGAGTTACTAGGTGTCTTCATAAGCGTACTAAGGTTAAAAGAAAGCCGAACTGCAACTCATGTCTCCAGGAAACTGCTCCACGCTTCGGCTTCAGCGGGGCTATTCAAGGCTTTACCTTGAGGAAACGACTCACGTCAAGTTTCCTTTGAGCTCTAGAGCGGCTCAGGTGGAGCTCCCACCCAGGCTACGAAAGCACCCTGTTGATTTAGAAACAACTCGTTCCCTGCCCAGAGCCCTGCCTACAGTGACTAGAAACTCGTCCAAAACACTGGTATTTAGGTAGGTTCAAGGCGGCATGAATGGAGCTTTGAAAATGGGAAAGCAAGCCTTGTGCCATCAGGTCCCCGTTTCCAGTGAACACGCAGCCTACCCCCTTGTGGTTTCTACCAAGTAAATATTCCCTCAAACTACACAGTGGTCCCTTCCCTGAAGAATGTTTTCTTGGCACGGAGTTCTGCATGTAGCGAACTGCCTCTCCCAAGGAACGCTTTGGTAACGCTATCGGGGCTTAGGCTCTTCTAAAACCCTGCCGTGTAAGAGGAAGAACTGTGCTTTGGTTACAGGAGGAACGCAAGCCGAGTTTCTCCTGTAAGTGTGGGGCCTCAAGGTATGACTTTGTGGAAGGAATGCGAAGCAGTTTTGATTTCTCCGTGCCGCTCAGCCTAGGGCATTGAGGCAATTTGCATGACATGTAGGACGTGAGAGAACAGATTCCATGGAGCTGTTGGAGTGCTGAGGAAATGTAGCACTCCCAAGGAAGAGTGCCGTGTGTTGCCCTACACTTAACATACACAGAGTGACTGGGAAAGGTATCCGGGCCTGGAGGTTTCTTAGCAACCCAGTGGAGCCTGCCGGTACTCGGTGTTCTTGCACGGAATCGGGTGCCCAGCGAGATCCTAGGTGTCTTGCAAAGCGTACTAACGTTAAAAGAAAGGAGAACTGCAAGTAACGTCTCAAGGCAACTGCTCCACGTTCCGCTTCAGCAGGGATATTCAAGGCTTTACCTGGAGGAAAGGACTCACGTCAAGTTTCCTTGTAGCTCTAGAGCGTCTCAGGAGGAGCTCCCACCCAGGCTATGAAAGCACCCTGTTGATTTAGAAACAACTCGTTCCCTGCCCAGAGCCCTGCCTACAGTGACTAGAAACTTGTCCAAAACACTGGTATTTAGGTAGGTTCAAGGCGGCATGAATGGAGCTTTCAAAATGGGAAAGCAAGCCTTGTGCCATCAGGTCTCCGTTTCCAGTGAACACGCAGCCTACCTCCTTGTGATTTCTACCAAGTTACTATACACTCTAGCTACACACTGGTCCCTTCCCTGAAGAACGTGTTCTTGGCACGGAGTTCTGCATGTAGCGAACTGCCTCTCCCAAGGAATGCTCTAGGTTCGCTATAGGGGCTTAGCCTCTTCTAAATCCCTGCAGTGTAAGAGGAAGAACTGTGCTTTGGTTACAGCAGGAACGCAAGGCAACTTTCTCCTGTAAGTATGGGGTCTTAAGGTATGACTTTGTAGAAGGAATGTGAAACAGTATTGGTTTCTCAGTGCCGCTCAGCCTAGGGCATTGAGGCAGATATGCATGACATGTAGACGTGAGACAACCGATGGCCCGGAGCTGTTGGAGTGCTGAGGAAATCTAGCTCTCCCAAGGAGGCGTGCAGTGTGTTGCCCTACACTTAGCATATTGAGAGTGACTGGGAAAGGTTTCCGGGCCTGGATGTTTCTTAGCTTCCCAGTCGAGCATGCCGGTCCTCGGTGTTCTTGCAGGGAATAGGGTGCCCACGAGAGTTACTAGGTGTCTTCATAAGCGTACTAAGGTTAAAAGAAAGCCGAACTGCAACTCATGTCTCCAGGAAACTGCTCCACGCTTCGGCTTCAGCGGGGCTATTCAAGGCTTTACCTTGAGGAAACGACTCACGTCAAGTTTCCTTTGAGCTCTAGAGCGGCTCAGGTGGAGCTCCCACCCAGGCTACGAAAGCACCCTGTTGATTTAGAAAAAACTCGTTCCCTTCCCAGAGCCCTGCCTACAGTGACTAGAAACTCGTCCAAAACACTGGTATTTAGGTAGGTTCAAGGCGGCATGAATGGAGCTTTGAAAATGGGAAAGCAAGCCTTGTGCCATCAGGTCCCCGTTTCCAGTGAACACGCAGCCTACCCCCTTGTGGTTTCTACCAAGTAAATATTCCCTCAAACTACACAGTGGTCCCTTCCCTGAAGAATGTTTTCTTGGCACGGAGTTCTGCATGTAGCGAACTGCCTCTCCCAAGGAACGCTTTGGTAACGCTATCGGGGCTTAGGCTCTTCTAAAACCCTGCCGTGTAAGAGGAAGAACTGTGCTTTGGTTACAGGAGGAACGCAAGCCGAGTTTCTCCTGTAAGTGTGGGGCCTCAAGGTATGACTTTGTGGAAGGAATGCGAAGCAGTTTTGATTTCTCCGTGCCGCTCAGCCTAGGGCATTGAGGCAATTTGCATGACATGTAGGACGTGAGAGAACAGATTCCATGGAGCTGTTGGAGTGCTGAGGAAATGTAGCACTCCCAAGGAAGAGTGCAGTGTGTTGCCCTACACTTAACATACACAGAGTGACTGGGAAAGGTATCCGGGCCTGGAGGTTTCTTAGCAACCCAGTGGAGCCTGCCGGTACTCGGTGTTCTTGCACGGAATCGGGTGCCCAGCGAGATCCTAGGTGTCTTGCAAAGCGTACTAACGTTAAAAGAAAGGAGAACTGCAAGTAACGTCTCAAGGCAACTGCTCCACGTTCCGCTTCAGCAGGGATATTCAAGGCTTTACCTGGAGGAAAGGACTCACGTCAAGTTTCCTTGTAGCTCTAGAGCGTCTCAGGAGGAGCTCCCACCCAGGCTATGAAAGCACCCTGTTGATTTAGAAACAACTCGTTCCCTGCCCAGAGCCCTGCCTACAGTGACTAGAAACTTGTCCAAAACACTGGTATTTAGGTAGGTTCAAGGCGGCATGAATGGAGCTTTCAAAATGGGAAAGCAAGCCTTGTGCCATCAGGTCTCCGTTTCCAGTGAACACGCAGCCTACCTCCTTGTGATTTCTACCAAGTTACTATACACTCTAGCTACACACTGGTCCCTTCCCTGAAGAACGTGTTCTTGGCACGGAGTTCTGCATGTAGCGAACTGCCTCTCCCAAGGAATGCTCTAGGTTCGCTATAGGGGCTTAGCCTCTTCTAAATCCCTGCAGTGTAAGAGGAAGAACTGTGCTTTGGTTACAGCAGGAACGCAAGGCAACTTTCTCCTGTAAGTATGGGGTCTTAAGGTATGACTTTGTAGAAGGAATGTGAAACAGTATTGGTTTCTCAGTGCCGCTCAGCCTAGGGCATTGAGGCAGATATGCATGACATGTAGACGTGAGACAACCGATGGCCCGGAGCTGTTGGAGTGCTGAGGAAATCTAGCTCTCCCAAGGAGGCGTGCAGTGTGTTGCCCTACACTTAGCATATTGAGAGTGACTGGGAAAGGTTTCCGGGCCTGGATGTTTCTTAGCTTCCCAGTCGAGCATGCCGGTCCTCGGTGTTCTTGCAGGGAATAGGGTGCCCACGAGAGTTACTAGGTGTCTTCATAAGCGTACTAAGGTTAAAAGAAAGCCGAACTGCAACTCATGTCTCCAGGAAACTGCTCCACGCTTCGGCTTCAGCGGGGCTATTCAAGGCTTTACCTTGAGGAAACGACTCACGTCAAGTTTCCTTTGAGCTCTAGAGCGGCTCAGGTGGAGCTCCCACCCAGGCTACGAAAGCACCCTGTTGATTTAGAAAAAACTCGTTCCCTTCCCAGAGCCCTGCCTACAGTGACTAGAAACTCGTCCAAAACACTGGTATTTAGGTAGGTTCAAGGCGGCATGAATGGAGCTTTGAAAATGGGAAAGCAAGCCTTGTGCCATCAGGTCCCCGTTTCCAGTGAACACGCAGCCTACCCCCTTGTGGTTTCTACCAAGTAAATATTCCCTCAAACTACACAGTGGTCCCTTCCCTGAAGAATGTTTTCTTGGCACGGAGTTCTGCATGTAGCGAACTGCCTCTCCCAAGGAACGCTTTGGTAACGCTATCGGGGCTTAGGCTCTTCTAAAACCCTGCCGTGTAAGAGGAAGAACTGTGCTTTGGTTACAGGAGGAACGCAAGCCGAGTTTCTCCTGTAAGTGTGGGGCCTCAAGGTATGACTTTGTGGAAGGAATGCGAAGCAGTTTTGATTTCTCCGTGCCGCTCAGCCTAGGGCATTGAGGCAATTTGCATGACATGTAGGACGTGAGAGAACAGATTCCATGGAGCTGTTGGAGTGCTGAGGAAATGTAGCACTCCCAAGGAAGAGTGCAGTGTGTTGCCCTACACTTAACATACACAGAGTGACTGGGAAAGGTATCCGGGCCTGGAGGTTTCTTAGCAACCCAGTGGAGCCTGCCGGTACTCGGTGTTCTTGCACGGAATCGGGTGCCCAGCGAGATCCTAGGTGTCTTGCAAAGCGTACTAACGTTAAAAGAAAGGAGAACTGCAAGTAACGTCTCAAGGCAACTGCTCCACGTTCCGCTTCAGCAGGGATATTCAAGGCTTTACCTGGAGGAAAGGACTCACGTCAAGTTTCCTTGTAGCTCTAGAGCGTCTCAGGAGGAGCTCCCACCCAGGCTATGAAAGCACCCTGTTGATTTAGAAACAACTCGTTCCCTGCCCAGAGCCCTGCCTACAGTGACTAGAAACTTGTCCAAAACACTGGTATTTAGGTAGGTTCAAGGCGGCATGAATGGAGCTTTCAAAATGGGAAAGCAAGCCTTGTGCCATCAGGTCTCCGTTTCCAGTGAACACGCAGCCTACCTCCTTGTGATTTCTACCAAGTTACTATACACTCTAGCTACACACTGGTCCCTTCCCTGAAGAACGTGTTCTTGGCACGGAGTTCTGCATGTAGCGAACTGCCTCTCCCAAGGAATGCTCTAGGTTCGCTATAGGGGCTTAGCCTCTTCTAAATCCCTGCAGTGTAAGAGGAAGAACTGTGCTTTGGTTACAGCAGGAACGCAAGGCAACTTTCTCCTGTAAGTATGGGGTCTTAAGGTATGACTTTGTAGAAGGAATGTGAAACAGTGTTGGTTTCTCAGTGCCGCTCAGCCTAGGGCATTGAGGCAGATATGCATGACATGTAGACGTGAGACAACCGATGGCCCGGAGCTGTTGGAGTGCTGAGGAAATCTAGCTCTCCCAAGGAGGCGTGCAGTGTGTTGCCCTACACTTAGCATATTGAGAGTGACTGGGAAAGGTTTCCGGGCCTGGATGTTTCTTAGCTTCCCAGTCGAGCATGCCGGTCCTCGGTGTTCTTGCAGGGAATAGGGTGCCCACGAGAGTTACTAGGTGTCTTCATAAGCGTACTAAGGTTAAAAGAAAGCCGAACTGCAACTCATGTCTCCAGGAAACTGCTCCACGCTTCGGCTTCAGCGGGGCTATTCAAGGCTTTACCTTGAGGAAACGACTCACGTCAAGTTTCCTTTGAGCTCTAGAGCGGCTCAGGTGGAGCTCCCACCCAGGCTACGAAAGCACCCTGTTGATTTAGAAAAAACTCGTTCCCTTCCCAGAGCCCTGCCTACAGTGACTAGAAACTCGTCCAAAACACTGGTATTTAGGTAGGTTCAAGGCGGCATGAATGGAGCTTTGAAAATGGGAAAGCAAGCCTTGTGCCATCAGGTCCCCGTTTCCAGTGAACACGCAGCCTACCCCCTTGTGGTTTCTACCAAGTAAATATTCCCTCAAACTACACAGTGGTCCCTTCCCTGAAGAATGTTTTCTTGGCACGGAGTTCTGCATGTAGCGAACTGCCTCTCCCAAGGAACGCTTTGGTAACGCTATCGGGGCTTAGGCTCTTCTAAAACCCTGCCGTGTAAGAGGAAGAACTGTGCTTTGGTTACAGGAGGAACGCAAGCCGAGTTTCTCCTGTAAGTGTGGGGCCTCAAGGTATGACTTTGTGGAAGGAATGCGAAGCAGTTTTGATTTCTCCGTGCCGCTCAGCCTAGGGCATTGAGGCAATTTGCATGACATGTAGGACGTGAGAGAACAGATTACATGGAGCTGTTGGAGTGCTGAGGAAATGTAGCACTCCCAAGGAAGAGTGCCGTGTGTTGCCCTACACTTAACATACACAGAGTGACTGGGAAAGGTATCCGGGCCTGGAGGTTTCTTAGCAACCCAGTGGAGCCTGCCGGTACTCGGTGTTCTTGCACGGAATCGGGTGCCCAGCGAGATCCTAGGTGTCTTGCAAAGCGTACTAACGTTAAAAGAAAGGAGAACTGCAAGTAACGTCTCAAGGCAACTGCTCCACGTTCCGCTTCAGCAGGGATATTCAAGGCTTTACCTGGAGGAAAGGACTCACGTCAAGTTTCCTTGTAGCTCTAGAGCGTCTCAGGAGGAGCTCCCACCCAGGCTATGAAAGCACCCTGTTGATTTAGAAACAACTCGTTCCCTGCCCAGAGCCCTGCCTACAGTGACTAGAAACTTGTCCAAAACACTGGTATTTAGGTAGGTTCAAGGCGGCATGAATGGAGCTTTCAAAATGGGAAAGCAAGCCTTGTGCCATCAGGTCTCCGTTTCCAGTGAACACGCAGCCTACCTCCTTGTGATTTCTACCAAGTTACTATACACTCTAGCTACACACTGGTCCCTTCCCTGAAGAACGTGTTCTTGGCACGGAGTTCTGCATGTAGCGAACTGCCTCTCCCAAGGAATGCTCTAGGTTCGCTATAGGGGCTTAGCCTCTTCTAAATCCCTGCAGTGTAAGAGGAAGAACTGTGCTTTGGTTACAGCAGGAACGCAAGGCAACTTTCTCCTGTAAGTATGGGGTCTTAAGGTATGACTTTGTAGAAGGAATGTGAAACAGTGTTGGTTTCTCAGTGCCGCTCAGCCTAGGGCATTGAGGCAGATATGCATGACATGTAGACGTGAGACAACCGATGGCCCGGAGCTGTTGGAGTGCTGAGGAAATCTAGCTCTCCCAAGGAGGCGTGCAGTGTGTTGCCCTACACTTAGCATATTGAGAGTGACTGGGAAAGGTTTCCGGGCCTGGATGTTTCTTAGCTTCCCAGTCGAGCATGCCGGTCCTCGGTGTTCTTGCAGGGAATAGGGTGCCCACGAGAGTTACTAGGTGTCTTCATAAGCGTACTAAGGTTAAAAGAAAGCCGAACTGCAACTCATGTCTCCAGGAAACTGCTCCACGCTTCGGCTTCAGCGGGGCTATTCAAGGCTTTACCTTGAGGAAACGACTCACGTCAAGTTTCCTTTGAGCTCTAGAGCGGCTCAGGTGGAGCTCCCACCCAGGCTACGAAAGCACCCTGTTGATTTAGAAAAAACTCGTTCCCTTCCCAGAGCCCTGCCTACAGTGACTAGAAACTCGTCCAAAACACTGGTATTTAGGTAGGTTCAAGGCGGCATGAATGGAGCTTTGAAAATGGGAAAGCAAGCCTTGTGCCATCAGGTCCCCGTTTCCAGTGAACACGCAGCCTACCCCCTTGTGGTTTCTACCAAGTAAATATTCCCTCAAACTACACAGTGGTCCCTTCCCTGAAGAATGTTTTCTTGGCACGGAGTTCTGCATGTAGCGAACTGCCTCTCCCAAGGAACGCTTTGGTAACGCTATCGGGGCTTAGGCTCTTCTAAAACCCTGCCGTGTAAGAGGAAGAACTGTGCTTTGGTTACAGGAGGAACGCAAGCCGAGTTTCTCCTGTAAGTGTGGGGCCTCAAGGTATGACTTTGTGGAAGGAATGCGAAGCAGTTTTGATTTCTCCGTGCCGCTCAGCCTAGGGCATTGAGGCAATTTGCATGACATGTAGGACGTGAGAGAACAGATTACATGGAGCTGTTGGAGTGCTGAGGAAATGTAGCACTCCCAAGGAAGAGTGCCGTGTGTTGCCCTACACTTAACATACACAGAGTGACTGGGAAAGGTATCCGGGCCTGGAGGTTTCTTAGCAACCCAGTGGAGCCTGCCGGTACTCGGTGTTCTTGCACGGAATCGGGTGCCCAGCGAGATCCTAGGTGTCTTGCAAAGCGTACTAACGTTAAAAGAAAGGAGAACTGCAAGTAACGTCTCAAGGCAACTGCTCCACGTTCCGCTTCAGCAGGGATATTCAAGGCTTTACCTGGAGGAAAGGACTCACGTCAAGTTTCCTTGTAGCTCTAGAGCGTCTCAGGAGGAGCTCCCACCCAGGCTATGAAAGCACCCTGTTGATTTAGAAACAACTCGTTCCCTGCCCAGAGCCCTGCCTACAGTGACTAGAAACTTGTCCAAAACACTGGTATTTAGGTAGGTTCAAGGCGGCATGAATGGAGCTTTCAAAATGGGAAAGCAAGCCTTGTGCCATCAGGTCTCCGTTTCCAGTGAACACGCAGCCTACCTCCTTGTGATTTCTACCAAGTTACTATACACTCTAGCTACACACTGGTCCCTTCCCTGAAGAACGTGTTCTTGGCACGGAGTTCTGCATGTAGCGAACTGCCTCTCCCAAGGAATGCTCTAGGTTCGCTATAGGGGCTTAGCCTCTTCTAAATCCCTGCAGTGTAAGAGGAAGAACTGTGCTTTGGTTACAGCAGGAACGCAAGGCAACTTTCTCCTGTAAGTATGGGGTCTTAAGGTATGACTTTGTAGAAGGAATGTGAAACAGTGTTGGTTTCTCAGTGCCGCTCAGCCTAGGGCATTGAGGCAGATATGCATGACATGTAGACGTGAGACAACCGATGGCCCGGAGCTGTTGGAGTGCTGAGGAAATCTAGCTCTCCCAAGGAGGCGTGCAGTGTGTTGCCCTACACTTAGCATATTGAGAGTGACTGGGAAAGGTTTCCGGGCCTGGATGTTTCTTAGCTTCCCAGTCGAGCATGCCGGTCCTCGGTGTTCTTGCAGGGAATAGGGTGCCCACGAGAGTTACTAGGTGTCTTCATAAGCGTACTAAGGTTAAAAGAAAGCCGAACTGCAACTCATGTCTCCAGGAAACTGCTCCACGCTTCGGCTTCAGCGGGGTTATTCAAGGCTTTACCTTGAGGAAACGACTCACGTCAAGTTTCCTTTGAGCTCTAGAGCGGCTCAGGTGGAGCTCCCACCCAGGCTACGAAAGCACCCTGTTGATTTAGAAAAAACTCGTTCCCTTCCCAGAGCCCTGCCTACAGTGACTAGAAACTCGTCCAAAACACTGGTATTTAGGTAGGTTCAAGGCGGCATGAATGGAGCTTTGAAAATGGGAAAGCAAGCCTTGTGCCATCAGGTCCCCGTTTCCAGTGAACACGCAGCCTACCCCCTTGTGGTTTCTACCAAGTAAATATTCCCTCAAACTACACAGTGGTCCCTTCCCTGAAGAATGTTTTCTTGGCACGGAGTTCTGCATGTAGCGAACTGCCTCTCCCAAGGAACGCTTTGGTAACGCTATCGGGGCTTAGGCTCTTCTAAAACCCTGCCGTGTAAGAGGAAGAACTGTGCTTTGGTTACAGGAGGAACGCAAGCCGAGTTTCTCCTGTAAGTGTGGGGCCTCAAGGTATGACTTTGTGGAAGGAATGCGAAGCAGTTTTGATTTCTCCGTGCCGCTCAGCCTAGGGCATTGAGGCAATTTGCATGACATGTAGGACGTGAGAGAACAGATTACATGGAGCTGTTGGAGTGCTGAGGAAATGTAGCACTCCCAAGGAAGAGTGCCGTGTGTTGCCCTACACTTAACATACACAGAGTGACTGGGAAAGGTATCCGGGCCTGGAGGTTTCTTAGCAACCCAGTGGAGCCTGCCGGTACTCGGTGTTCTTGCACGGAATCGGGTGCCCAGCGAGATCCTAGGTGTCTTGCAAAGCGTACTAACGTTAAAAGAAAGGAGAACTGCAAGTAACGTCTCAAGGCAACTGCTCCACGTTCCGCTTCAGCAGGGATATTCAAGGCTTTACCTGGAGGAAAGGACTCACGTCAGGTTTCCTTGTAGCTCTAGAGCGTCTCAGGAGGAGCTCCCACCCAGGCTATGAAAGCACCCTGTTGATTTAGAAACAACTCGTTCCCTGCCCAGAGCCCTGCCTACAGTGACTAGAAACTTGTCCAAAACACTGGTATTTAGGTAGGTTCAAGGCGGCATGAATGGAGCTTTCAAAATGGGAAAGCAAGCCTTGTGCCATCAGGTCTCCGTTTCCAGTGAACACGCAGCCTACCTCCTTGTGATTTCTACCAAGTTACTATACACTCTAGCTACACACTGGTCCCTTCCCTGAAGAACGTGTTCTTGGCACGGAGTTCTGCATGTAGCGAACTGCCTCTCCCAAGGAATGCTCTAGGTTCGCTATAGGGGCTTAGCCTCTTCTAAATCCCTGCAGTGTAAGAGGAAGAACTGTGCTTTGGTTACAGCAGGAACGCAAGGCAACTTTCTCCTGTAAGTATGGGGTCTTAAGGTATGACTTTGTAGAAGGAATGTGAAACAGTGTTGGTTTCTCAGTGCCGCTCAGCCTAGGGCATTGAGGCAGATATGCATGACATGTAGACGTGAGACAACCGATGGCCCGGAGCTGTTGGAGTGCTGAGGAAATCTAGCTCTCCCAAGGAGGCGTGCAGTGTGTTGCCCTACACTTAGCATATTGAGAGTGACTGGGAAAGGTTTCCGGGCCTGGATGTTTCTTAGCTTCCCAGTCGAGCATGCCGGTCCTCGGTGTTCTTGCAGGGAATAGGGTGCCCACGAGAGTTACTAGGTGTCTTCATAAGCGTACTAAGGTTAAAAGAAAGCCGAACTGCAACTCATGTCTCCAGGAAACTGCTCCACGCTTCGGCTTCAGCGGGGTTATTCAAGGCTTTACCTTGAGGAAACGACTCACGTCAAGTTTCCTTTGAGCTCTAGAGCGGCTCAGGTGGAGCTCCCACCCAGGCTACGAAAGCACCCTGTTGATTTAGAAAAAACTCGTTCCCTTCCCAGAGCCCTGCCTACAGTGACTAGAAACTCGTCCAAAACACTGGTATTTAGGTAGGTTCAAGGCGGCATGAATGGAGCTTTGAAAATGGGAAAGCAAGCCTTGTGCCATCAGGTCCCCGTTTCCAGTGAACACGCAGCCTACCCCCTTGTGGTTTCTACCAAGTAAATATTCCCTCAAACTACACAGTGGTCCCTTCCCTGAAGAATGTTTTCTTGGCACGGAGTTCTGCATGTAGCGAACTGCCTCTCCCAAGGAACGCTTTGGTAACGCTATCGGGGCTTAGGCTCTTCTAAAACCCTGCCGTGTAAGAGGAAGAACTGTGCTTTGGTTACAGGAGGAACGCAAGCCGAGTTTCTCCTGTAAGTGTGGGGCCTCAAGGTATGACTTTGTGGAAGGAATGCGAAGCAGTTTTGATTTCTCCGTGCCGCTCAGCCTAGGGCATTGAGGCAATTTGCATGACATGTAGGACGTGAGAGAACAGATTACATGGAGCTGTTGGAGTGCTGAGGAAATGTAGCACTCCCAAGGAAGAGTGCCGTGTGTTGCCCTACACTTAACATACACAGAGTGACTGGGAAAGGTATCCGGGCCTGGAGGTTTCTTAGCAACCCAGTGGAGCCTGCCGGTACTCGGTGTTCTTGCACGGAATCGGGTGCCCAGCGAGATCCTAGGTGTCTTGCAAAGCGTACTAACGTTAAAAGAAAGGAGAACTGCAAGTAACGTCTCAAGGCAACTGCTCCACGTTCCGCTTCAGCAGGGATATTCAAGGCTTTACCTGGAGGAAAGGACTCACGTCAGGTTTCCTTGTAGCTCTAGAGCGTCTCAGGAGGAGCTCCCACCCAGGCTATGAAAGCACCCTGTTGATTTAGAAACAACTCGTTCCCTGCCCAGAGCCCTGCCTACAGTGACTAGAAACTTGTCCAAAACACTGGTATTTAGGTAGGTTCAAGGCGGCATGAATGGAGCTTTCAAAATGGGAAAGCAAGCCTTGTGCCATCAGGTCTCCGTTTCCAGTGAACACGCAGCCTACCTCCTTGTGATTTCTACCAAGTTACTATACACTCTAGCTACACACTGGTCCCTTCCCTGAAGAACGTGTTCTTGGCACGGAGTTCTGCATGTAGCGAACTGCCTCTCCCAAGGAATGCTCTAGGTTCGCTATAGGGGCTTAGCCTCTTCTAAATCCCTGCAGTGTAAGAGGAAGAACTGTGCTTTGGTTACAGCAGGAACGCAAGGCAACTTTCTCCTGTAAGTATGGGGTCTTAAGGTATGACTTTGTAGAAGGAATGTGAAACAGTATTGGTTTCTCAGTGCCGCTCAGCCTAGGGCATTGAGGCAGATATGCATGACATGTAGACGTGAGACAACCGATGGCCCGGAGCTGTTGGAGTGCTGAGGAAATCTAGCTCTCCCAAGGAGGCGTGCAGTGTGTTGCCCTACACTTAGCATATTGAGAGTGACTGGGAAAGGTTTCCGGGCCTGGATGTTTCTTAGCTTCCCAGTCGAGCATGCCGGTCCTCGGTGTTCTTGCAGGGAATAGGGTGCCCACGAGAGTTACTAGGTGTCTTCATAAGCGTACTAAGGTTAAAAGAAAGCCGAACTGCAACTCATGTCTCCAGGAAACTGCTCCACGCTTCGGCTTCAGCGGGGTTATTCAAGGCTTTACCTTGAGGAAACGACTCACGTCAAGTTTCCTTTGAGCTCTAGAGCGGCTCAGGTGGAGCTCCCACCCAGGCTACGAAAGCACCCTGTTGATTTAGAAAAAACTCGTTCCCTTCCCAGAGCCCTGCCTACAGTGACTAGAAACTCGTCCAAAACACTGGTATTTAGGTAGGTTCAAGGCGGCATGAATGGAGCTTTCAAAATGGGAAAGCAAGCCTTGTGCCATCAGGTCCCCGTTTCCAGTGAACACGCAGCCTACCCCCTTGTGGTTTCTACCAAGTAAATATTCCCTCAAACTACACAGTGGTCCCTTCCCTGAAGAATGTTTTCTTGGCACGGAGTTCTGCATGTAGCGAACTGCCTCTCCCAAGGAACGCTTTGGTAACGCTATCGGGGCTTAGGCTCTTCTAAAACCCTGCCGTGTAAGAGGAAGAACTGTGCTTTGGTTACAGCAGGAACGCAAGCCGAGTTTCTCCTGTAAGTGTGGGGCCTCAAGGTATGACTTTGTGGAAGGAATGCGAAGCAGTTTTGATTTCTCCGTGCCGCTCAGCCTAGGGCATTGAGGCAATTTGCATGACATGTAGGACGTGAGAGAACAGATTCCATGGAACTGTTGGAGTGCTGAGGAAATGTAGCTCTCCCAAGGAAGAGTGCAGTGTGTTGCCCTACACTTAACATACACAGAGTGACTGGGAAAGGTATCCGGGCCTGGAGGTTTCTTAGCAACCCAGTGGAGCCTGCCGGTACTCGGTGTTCTTGCACGGAATCGGGTGCCCAGCGAGATCCTAGGTGTCTTGCAAAGCGTACTAACGTTAAAAGAAAGGAGAACTGCAAGTAACGTCTCAAGGCAACTGCTCCACGTTCCGCTTCAGCAGGGATATTCAAGGCTTTACCTGGAGGAAAGGACTCACGTCAAGTTTCCTTGTAGCTCTAGAGCGTCTCAGGAGGAGCTCCCACCCAGGCTATGAAAGCACCCTGTTGATTTAGAAACAACTCGTTCCCTGCCCAGAGCCCTGCCTACAGTGACTAGAAACTTGTCCAAAACACTGGTATTTAGGTAGGTTCAAGGCGGCATGAATGGAGCTTTCAAAATGGGAAAGCAAGCCTTGTGCCATCAGGTCTCCGTTTCCAGTGAACACGCAGCCTACCTCCTTGTGATTTCTACCAAGTTACTATACACTCTAGCTACACACTGGTCCCTTCCCTGAAGAACGTGTTCTTGGCACGGAGTTCTGCATGTAGCGAACTGCCTCTCCCAAGGAATGCTCTAGGTTCGCTATAGGGGCTTAGCCTCTTCTAAATCCCTGCAGTGTAAGAGGAAGAACTGTGCTTTGGTTACAGCAGGAACGCAAGGCAACTTTCTCCTGTAAGTATGGGGTCTTAAGGTATGACTTTGTAGAAGGAATGTGAAACAGTATTGGTTTCTCAGTGCCGCTCAGCCTAGGGCATTGAGGCAGATATGCATGACATGTAGACGTGAGACAACCGATGGCCCGGAGCTGTTGGAGTGCTGAGGAAATCTAGCTCTCCCAAGGAGGCGTGCAGTGTGTTGCCCTACACTTAGCATATTGAGAGTGACTGGGAAAGGTTTCCGGGCCTGGATGTTTCTTAGCTTCCCAGTCGAGCATGCCGGTCCTCGGTGTTCTTGCAGGGAATAGGGTGCCCACGAGAGTTACTAGGTGTCTTCATAAGCGTACTAAGGTTAAAAGAAAGCCGAACTGCAACTCATGTCTCCAGGAAACTGCTCCACGCTTCGGCTTCAGCGGGGCTATTCAAGGCTTTACCTTGAGGAAACGACTCACGTCAAGTTTCCTTTGAGCTCTAGAGCGGCTCAGGTGGAGCTCCCACCCAGGCTACGAAAGCACCCTGTTGATTTAGAAAAAACTCGTTCCCTTCCCAGAGCCCTGCCTACAGTGACTAGAAACTCGTCCAAAACACTGGTATTTAGGTAGGTTCAAGGCGGCATGAATGGAGCTTTGAAAATGGGAAAGCAAGCCTTGTGCCATCAGGTCCCCGTTTCCAGTGAACACGCAGCCTACCCCCTTGTGGTTTCTACCAAGTAAATATTCCCTCAAACTACACAGTGGTCCCTTCCCTGAAGAATGTTTTCTTGGCACGGAGTTCTGCATGTAGCGAACTGCCTCTCCCAAGGAACGCTTTGGTAACGCTATCGGGGCTTAGGCTCTTCTAAAACCCTGCCGTGTAAGAGGAAGAACTGTGCTTTGGTTACAGGAGGAACGCAAGCCGAGTTTCTCCTGTAAGTGTGGGGCCTCAAGGTATGACTTTGTGGAAGGAATGCGAAGCAGTTTTGATTTCTCCGTGCCGCTCAGCCTAGGGCATTGAGGCAATTTGCATGACATGTAGGACGTGAGAGAACAGATTCCATGGAGCTGTTGGAGTGCTGAGGAAATGTAGCACTCCCAAGGAAGAGTGCCGTGTGTTGCCCTACACTTAACATACACAGAGTGACTGGGAAAGGTATCCGGGCCTGGAGGTTTCTTAGCAACCCAGTGGAGCCTGCCGGTACTCGGTGTTCTTGCACGGAATCGGGTGCCCAGCGAGATCCTAGGTGTCTTGCAAAGCGTACTAACGTTAAAAGAAAGGAGAACTGCAAGTAACGTCTCAAGGCAACTGCTCCACGTTCCGCTTCAGCAGGGATATTCAAGGCTTTACCTGGAGGAAAGGACTCACGTCAAGTTTCCTTGTAGCTCTAGAGCGTCTCAGGAGGAGCTCCCACCCAGGCTATGAAAGCACCCTGTTGATTTAGAAACAACTCGTTCCCTGCCCAGAGCCCTGCCTACAGTGACTAGAAACTTGTCCAAAACACTGGTATTTAGGTAGGTTCAAGGCGGCATGAATGGAGCTTTCAAAATGGGAAAGCAAGCCTTGTGCCATCAGGTCTCCGTTTCCAGTGAACACGCAGCCTACCTCCTTGTGATTTCTACCAAGTTACTATACACTCTAGCTACACACTGGTCCCTTCCCTGAAGAACGTGTTCTTGGCACGGAGTTCTGCATGTAGCGAACTGCCTCTCCCAAGGAATGCTCTAGGTTCGCTATAGGGGCTTAGCCTCTTCTAAATCCCTGCAGTGTAAGAGGAAGAACTGTGCTTTGGTTACAGCAGGAACGCAAGGCAACTTTCTCCTGTAAGTATGGGGTCTTAAGGTATGACTTTGTAGAAGGAATGTGAAACAGTGTTGGTTTCTCAGTGCCGCTCAGCCTAGGGCATTGAGGCAGATATGCATGACATGTAGACGTGAGACAACCGATGGCCCGGAGCTGTTGGAGTGCTGAGGAAATCTAGCTCTCCCAAGGAGGCGTGCAGTGTGTTGCCCTACACTTAGCATATTGAGAGTGACTGGGAAAGGTTTCCGGGCCTGGATGTTTCTTAGCTTCCCAGTCGAGCATGCCGGTCCTCGGTGTTCTTGCAGGGAATAGGGTGCCCACGAGAGTTACTAGGTGTCTTCATAAGCGTACTAAGGTTAAAAGAAAGCCGAACTGCAACTCATGTCTCCAGGAAACTGCTCCACGCTTCGGCTTCAGCGGGGCTATTCAAGGCTTTACCTTGAGGAAACGACTCACGTCAAGTTTCCTTTGAGCTCTAGAGCGGCTCAGGTGGAGCTCCCACCCAGGCTACGAAAGCACCCTGTTGATTTAGAAAAAACTCGTTCCCTTCCCAGAGCCCTGCCTACAGTGACTAGAAACTCGTCCAAAACACTGGTATTTAGGTAGGTTCAAGGCGGCATGAATGGAGCTTTGAAAATGGGAAAGCAAGCCTTGTGCCATCAGGTCCCCGTTTCCAGTGAACACGCAGCCTACCCCCTTGTGGTTTCTACCAAGTAAATATTCCCTCAAACTACACAGTGGTCCCTTCCCTGAAGAATGTTTTCTTGGCACGGAGTTCTGCATGTAGCGAACTGCCTCTCCCAAGGAACGCTTTGGTAACGCTATCGGGGCTTAGGCTCTTCTAAAACCCTGCCGTGTAAGAGGAAGAACTGTGCTTTGGTTACAGGAGGAACGCAAGCCGAGTTTCTCCTGTAAGTGTGGGGCCTCAAGGTATGACTTTGTGGAAGGAATGCGAAGCAGTTTTGATTTCTCCGTGCCGCTCAGCCTAGGGCATTGAGGCAATTTGCATGACATGTAGGACGTGAGAGAACAGATTCCATGGAGCTGTTGGAGTGCTGAGGAAATGTAGCACTCCCAAGGAAGAGTGCCGTGTGTTGCCCTACACTTAACATACACAGAGTGACTGGGAAAGGTATCCGGGCCTGGAGGTTTCTTAGCAACCCAGTGGAGCCTGCCGGTACTCGGTGTTCTTGCACGGAATCGGGTGCCCAGCGAGATCCTAGGTGTCTTGCAAAGCGTACTAACGTTAAAAGAAAGGAGAACTGCAAGTAACGTCTCAAGGCAACTGCTCCACGTTCCGCTTCAGCAGGGATATTCAAGGCTTTACCTGGAGGAAAGGACTCACGTCAAGTTTCCTTGTAGCTCTAGAGCGTCTCAGGAGGAGCTCCCACCCAGGCTATGAAAGCACCCTGTTGATTTAGAAACAACTCGTTCCCTGCCCAGAGCCCTGCCTACAGTGACTAGAAACTTGTCCAAAACACTGGTATTTAGGTAGGTTCAAGGCGGCATGAATGGAGCTTTCAAAATGGGAAAGCAAGCCTTGTGCCATCAGGTCTCCGTTTCCAGTGAACACGCAGCCTACCTCCTTGTGATTTCTACCAAGTTACTATACACTCTAGCTACACACTGGTCCCTTCCCTGAAGAACGTGTTCTTGGCACGGAGTTCTGCATGTAGCGAACTGCCTCTCCCAAGGAATGCTCTAGGTTCGCTATAGGGGCTTAGCCTCTTCTAAATCCCTGCAGTGTAAGAGGAAGAACTGTGCTTTGGTTACAGCAGGAACGCAAGGCAACTTTCTCCTGTAAGTATGGGGTCTTAAGGTATGACTTTGTAGAAGGAATGTGAAACAGTGTTGGTTTCTCAGTGCCGCTCAGCCTAGGGCATTGAGGCAGATATGCATGACATGTAGACGTGAGACAACCGATGGCCCGGAGCTGTTGGAGTGCTGAGGAAATCTAGCTCTCCCAAGGAGGCGTGCAGTGTGTTGCCCTACACTTAGCATATTGAGAGTGACTGGGAAAGGTTTCCGGGCCTGGATGTTTCTTAGCTTCCCAGTCGAGCATGCCGGTCCTCGGTGTTCTTGCAGGGAATAGGGTGCCCACGAGAGTTACTAGGTGTCTTCATAAGCGTACTAAGGTTAAAAGAAAGCCGAACTGCAACTCATGTCTCCAGGAAACTGCTCCACGCTTCGGCTTCAGCGGGGCTATTCAAGGCTTTACCTTGAGGAAACGACTCACGTCAAGTTTCCTTTGAGCTCTAGAGCGGCTCAGGTGGAGCTCCCACCCAGGCTACGAAAGCACCCTGTTGATTTAGAAAAAACTCGTTCCCTTCCCAGAGCCCTGCCTACAGTGACTAGAAACTCGTCCAAAACACTGGTATTTAGGTAGGTTCAAGGCGGCATGAATGGAGCTTTGAAAATGGGAAAGCAAGCCTTGTGCCATCAGGTCCCCGTTTCCAGTGAACACGCAGCCTACCCCCTTGTGGTTTCTACCAAGTAAATATTCCCTCAAACTACACAGTGGTCCCTTCCCTGAAGAATGTTTTCTTGGCACGGAGTTCTGCATGTAGCGAACTGCCTCTCCCAAGGAACGCTTTGGTAACGCTATCGGGGCTTAGGCTCTTCTAAAACCCTGCCGTGTAAGAGGAAGAACTGTGCTTTGGTTACAGGAGGAACGCAAGCCGAGTTTCTCCTGTAAGTGTGGGGCCTCAAGGTATGACTTTGTGGAAGGAATGCGAAGCAGTTTTGATTTCTCCGTGCCGCTCAGCCTAGGGCATTGAGGCAATTTGCATGACATGTAGGACGTGAGAGAACAGATTCCATGGAGCTGTTGGAGTGCTGAGGAAATGTAGCACTCCCAAGGAAGAGTGCCGTGTGTTGCCCTACACTTAACATACACAGAGTGACTGGGAAAGGTATCCGGGCCTGGAGGTTTCTTAGCAACCCAGTGGAGCCTGCCGGTACTCGGTGTTCTTGCACGGAATCGGGTGCCCAGCGAGATCCTAGGTGTCTTGCAAAGCGTACTAACGTTAAAAGAAAGGAGAACTGCAAGTAACGTCTCAAGGCAACTGCTCCACGTTCCGCTTCAGCAGGGATATTCAAGGCTTTACCTGGAGGAAAGGACTCACGTCAAGTTTCCTTGTAGCTCTAGAGCGTCTCAGGAGGAGCTCCCACCCAGGCTATGAAAGCACCCTGTTGATTTAGAAACAACTCGTTCCCTGCCCAGAGCCCTGCCTACAGTGACTAGAAACTTGTCCAAAACACTGGTATTTAGGTAGGTTCAAGGCGGCATGAATGGAGCTTTCAAAATGGGAAAGCAAGCCTTGTGCCATCAGGTCTCCGTTTCCAGTGAACACGCAGCCTACCTCCTTGTGATTTCTACCAAGTTACTATACACGCTAGCTACACACTGGTCCCTTCCCTGAAGAACGTGTTCTTGGCACGGAGTTCTGCATGTAGCGAACTGCCTCTCCCAAGGAATGCTCTAGGTTCGCTATAGGGGCTTAGCCTCTTCTAAATCCCTGCAGTGTAAGAGGAAGAACTGTGCTTTGGTTACAGCAGGAACGCAAGGCAACTTTCTCCTGTAAGTATGGGGTCTTAAGGTATGACTTTGTAGAAGGAATGTGAAACAGTGTTGGTTTCTCAGTGCCGCTCAGCCTAGGGCATTGAGGCAGATATGCATGACATGTAGACGTGAGACAACCGATGGCCCGGAGCTGTTGGAGTGCTGAGGAAATCTAGCTCTCCCAAGGAGGCGTGCAGTGTGTTGCCCTACACTTAGCATATTGAGAGTGACTGGGAAAGGTTTCCGGGCCTGGATGTTTCTTAGCTTCCCAGTCGAGCATGCCGGTCCTCGGTGTTCTTGCAGGGAATAGGGTGCCCACGAGAGTTACTAGGTGTCTTCATAAGCGTACTAAGGTTAAAAGAAAGCCGAACTGCAACTCATGTCTCCAGGAAACTGCTCCACGCTTCGGCTTCAGCGGGGCTATTCAAGGCTTTACCTTGAGGAAACGACTCACGTCAAGTTTCCTTTGAGCTCTAGAGCGGCTCAGGTGGAGCTCCCACCCAGGCTACGAAAGCACCCTGTTGATTTAGAAACAACTCGTTCCCTGCCCAGAGCCCTGCCTACAGTGACTAGAAACTCGTCCAAAACACTGGTATTTAGGTAGGTTCAAGGCGGCATGAATGGAGCTTTGAAAATGGGAAAGCAAGCCTTGTGCCATCAGGTCCCCGTTTCCAGTGAACACGCAGCCTACCCCCTTGTGGTTTCTACCAAGTAAATATTCCCTCAAACTACACAGTGGTCCCTTCCCTGAAGAATGTTTTCTTGGCACGGAGTTCTGCATGTAGCGAACTGCCTCTCCCAAGGAACGCTTTGGTAACGCTATCGGGGCTTAGGCTCTTCTAAAACCCTGCCGTGTAAGAGGAAGAACTGTGCTTTGGTTACAGGAGGAACGCAAGCCGAGTTTCTCCTGTAAGTGTGGGGCCTCAAGGTATGACTTTGTGGAAGGAATGCGAAGCAGTTTTGATTTCTCCGTGCCGCTCAGCCTAGGGCATTGAGGCAATTTGCATGACATGTAGGACGTGAGAGAACAGATTCCATGGAGCTGTTGGAGTGCTGAGGAAATGTAGCTCTCCCAAGGAAGAGTGCCGTGTGTTGCCCTACACTTAACATACACAGAGTGACTGGGAAAGGTATCCGGGCCTGGAGGTTTCTTAGCAACCCAGTGGAGCCTGCCGGTACTCGGTGTTCTTGCACGGAATCGGGTGCCCAGCGAGATCCTAGGTGTCTTGCAAAGCGTACTAACGTTAAAAGAAAGGAGAACTGCAAGTAACGTCTCAAGGCAACTGCTCCACGTTCCGCTTCAGCAGGGATATTCAAGGCTTTACCTGGAGGAAAGGACTCACGTCAAGTTTCCTTGTAGCTCTAGAGCGTCTCAGGAGGAGCTCCCACCCAGGCTATGAAAGCACCCTGTTGATTTAGAAACAACTCGTTCCCTGCCCAGAGCCCTGCCTACAGTGACTAGAAACTTGTCCAAAACACTGGTATTTAGGTAGGTTCAAGGCGGCATGAATGGAGCTTTCAAAATGGGAAAGCAAGCCTTGTGCCATCAGGTCTCCGTTTCCAGTGAACACGCAGCCTACCTCCTTGTGATTTCTACCAAGTTACTATACACGCTAGCTACACACTGGTCCCTTCCCTGAAGAACGTGTTCTTGGCACGGAGTTCTGCATGTAGCGAACTGCCTCTCCCAAGGAATGCTCTAGGTTCGCTATAGGGGCTTAGCCTCTTCTAAATCCCTGCAGTGTAAGAGGAAGAACTGTGCTTTGGTTACAGCAGGAACGCAAGGCAACTTTCTCCTGTAAGTATGGGGTCTTAAGGTATGACTTTGTAGAAGGAATGTGAAACAGTGTTGGTTTCTCAGTGCCGCTCAGCCTAGGGCATTGAGGCAGATATGCATGACATGTAGACGTGAGACAACCGATGGCCCGGAGCTGTTGGAGTGCTGAGGAAATCTAGCTCTCCCAAGGAGGCGTGCAGTGTGTTGCCCTACACTTAGCATATTGAGAGTGACTGGGAAAGGTTTCCGGGCCTGGATGTTTCTTAGCTTCCCAGTCGAGCATGCCGGTCCTCGGTGTTCTTGCAGGGAATAGGGTGCCCACGAGAGTTACTAGGTGTCTTCATAAGCGTACTAAGGTTAAAAGAAAGCCGAACTGCAACTCATGTCTCCAGGAAACTGCTCCACGCTTCGGCTTCAGCGGGGCTATTCAAGGCTTTACCTTGAGGAAACGACTCACGTCAAGTTTCCTTTGAGCTCTAGAGCGGCTCAGGTGGAGCTCCCACCCAGGCTACGAAAGCACCCTGTTGATTTAGAAACAACTCGTTCCCTGCCCAGAGCCCTGCCTACAGTGACTAGAAACTCGTCCAAAACACTGGTATTTAGGTAGGTTCAAGGCGGCATGAATGGAGCTTTGAAAATGGGAAAGCAAGCCTTGTGCCATCAGGTCCCCGTTTCCAGTGAACACGCAGCCTACCCCCTTGTGGTTTCTACCAAGTAAATATTCCCTCAAACTACACAGTGGTCCCTTCCCTGAAGAATGTTTTCTTGGCACGGAGTTCTGCATGTAGCGAACTGCCTCTCCCAAGGAACGCTTTGGTAACGCTATCGGGGCTTAGGCTCTTCTAAAACCCTGCCGTGTAAGAGGAAGAACTGTGCTTTGGTTACAGGAGGAACGCAAGCCGAGTTTCTCCTGTAAGTGTGGGGCCTCAAGGTATGACTTTGTGGAAGGAATGCGAAGCAGTTTTGATTTCTCCGTGCCGCTCAGCCTAGGGCATTGAGGCAATTTGCATGACATGTAGGACGTGAGAGAACAGATTCCATGGAGCTGTTGGAGTGCTGAGGAAATGTAGCTCTCCCAAGGAAGAGTGCCGTGTGTTGCCCTACACTTAACATACACAGAGTGACTGGGAAAGGTATCCGGGCCTGGAGGTTTCTTAGCAACCCAGTGGAGCCTGCCGGTACTCGGTGTTCTTGCACGGAATCGGGTGCCCAGCGAGATCCTAGGTGTCTTGAAAAGCGTACTAACGTTAAAAGAAAGGAGAACTGCAAGTAACGTCTCAAGGCAACTGCTCCACGTTCCGCTTCAGCAGGGATATTCAAGGCTTTACCTGGAGGAAAGGACTCACGTCAAGTTTCCTTGTAGCTCTAGAGCGTCTCAGGAGGAGCTCCCACCCAGGCTATGAAAGCACCCTGTTGATTTAGAAACAACTCGTTCCCTGCCCAGAGCCCTGCCTACAGTGACTAGAAACTTGTCCAAAACACTGGTATTTAGGTAGGTTCAAGGCGGCATGAATGGAGCTTTCAAAATGGGAAAGCAAGCCTTGTGCCATCAGGTCTCCGTTTCCAGTGAACACGCAGCCTACCTCCTTGTGATTTCTACCAAGTTACTATACACGCTAGCTACACACTGGTCCCTTCCCTGAAGAACGTGTTCTTGGCACGGAGTTCTGCATGTAGCGAACTGCCTCTCCCAAGGAATGCTCTAGGTTCGCTATAGGGGCTTAGCCTCTTCTAAATCCCTGCAGTGTAAGAGGAAGAACTGTGCTTTGGTTACAGCAGGAACGCAAGGCAACTTTCTCCTGTAAGTATGGGGTCTTAAGGTATGACTTTGTAGAAGGAATGTGAAACAGTGTTGGTTTCTCAGTGCCGCTCAGCCTAGGGCATTGAGGCAGATATGCATGACATGTAGACGTGAGACAACCGATGGCCCGGAGCTGTTGGAGTGCTGAGGAAATCTAGCTCTCCCAAGGAGGCGTGCAGTGTGTTGCCCTACACTTAGCATATTGAGAGTGACTGGGAAAGGTTTCCGGGCCTGGATGTTTCTTAGCTTCCCAGTCGAGCATGCCGGTCCTCGGTGTTCTTGCAGGGAATAGGGTGCCCACGAGAGTTACTAGGTGTCTTCATAAGCGTACTAAGGTTAAAAGAAAGCCGAACTGCAACTCATGTCTCCAGGAAACTGCTCCACGCTTCGGCTTCAGCGGGGCTATTCAAGGCTTTACCTTGAGGAAACGACTCACGTCAAGTTTCCTTTGAGCTCTAGAGCGGCTCAGGTGGAGCTCCCACCCAGGCTACGAAAGCACCCTGTTGATTTAGAAACAACTCGTTCCCTTCCCAGAGCCCTGCCTACAGTGACTAGAAACTCGTCCAAAACACTGGTATTTAGGTAGGTTCAAGGCGGCATGAATGGAGCTTTGAAAATGGGAAAGCAAGCCTTGTGCCATCAGGTCCCCGTTTCCAGTGAACACGCAGCCTACCCCCTTGTGGTTTCTACCAAGTAAATATTCCCTCAAACTACACAGTGGTCCCTTCCCTGAAGAATGTTTTCTTGGCACGGAGTTCTGCATGTAGCGAACTGCCTCTCCCAAGGAACGCTTTGGTAACGCTATCGGGGCTTAGGCTCTTCTAAAACCCTGCCGTGTAAGAGGAAGAACTGTGCTTTGGTTACAGGAGGAACGCAAGCCGAGTTTCTCCTGTAAGTGTGGGGCCTCAAGGTATGACTTTGTGGAAGGAATGCGAAGCAGTTTTGATTTCTCCGTGCCGCTCAGCCTAGGGCATTGAGGCAATTTGCATGACATGTAGGACGTGAGAGAACAGATTCCATGGAGCTGTTGGAGTGCTGAGGAAATGTAGCTCTCCCAAGGAAGAGTGCCGTGTGTTGCCCTACACTTAACATACACAGAGTGACTGGGAAAGGTATCCGGGCCTGGAGGTTTCTTAGCAACCCAGTGGAGCCTGCCGGTACTCGGTGTTCTTGCACGGAATCGGGTGCCCAGCGAGATCCTAGGTGTCTTGCAAAGCGTACTAACGTTAAAAGAAAGGAGAACTGCAAGTAACGTCTCAAGGCAACTGCTCCACGTTCCGCTTCAGCAGGGATATTCAAGGCTTTACCTGGAGGAAAGGACTCACGTCAAGTTTCCTTGTAGCTCTAGAGCGTCTCAGGAGGAGCTCCCACCCAGGCTATGAAAGCACCCTGTTGATTTAGAAACAACTCGTTCCCTGCCCAGAGCCCTGCCTACAGTGACTAGAAACTTGTCCAAAACACTGGTATTTAGGTAGGTTCAAGGCGGCATGAATGGAGCTTTCAAAATGGGAAAGCAAGCCTTGTGCCATCAGGTCTCCGTTTCCAGTGAACACGCAGCCTACCTCCTTGTGATTTCTACCAAGTTACTATACACGCTAGCTACACACTGGTCCCTTCCCTGAAGAACGTGTTCTTGGCACGGAGTTCTGCATGTAGCGAACTGCCTCTCCCAAGGAATGCTCTAGGTTCGCTATAGGGGCTTAGCCTCTTCTAAATCCCTGCAGTGTAAGAGGAAGAACTGTGCTTTGGTTACAGCAGGAACGCAAGGCAACTTTCTCCTGTAAGTATGGGGTCTTAAGGTATGACTTTGTAGAAGGAATGTGAAACAGTGTTGGTTTCTCAGTGCCGCTCAGCCTAGGGCATTGAGGCAGATATGCATGACATGTAGACGTGAGACAACCGATGGCCCGGAGCTGTTGGAGTGCTGAGGAAATCTAGCTCTCCCAAGGAGGCGTGCAGTGTGTTGCCCTACACTTAGCATATTGAGAGTGACTGGGAAAGGTTTCCGGGCCTGGATGTTTCTTAGCTTCCCAGTCGAGCATGCCGGTCCTCGGTGTTCTTGCAGGGAATAGGGTGCCCACGAGAGTTACTAGGTGTCTTCATAAGCGTACTAAGGTTAAAAGAAAGCCGAACTGCAACTCATGTCTCCAGGAAACTGCTCCACGCTTCGGCTTCAGCGGGGCTATTCAAGGCTTTACCTTGAGGAAACGACTCACGTCAAGTTTCCTTTGAGCTCTAGAGCGGCTCAGGTGGAGCTCCCACCCAGGCTACGAAAGCACCCTGTTGATTTAGAAACAACTCGTTCCCTTCCCAGAGCCCTGCCTACAGTGACTAGAAACTCGTCCAAAACACTGGTATTTAGGTAGGTTCAAGGCGGCATGAATGGAGCTTTGAAAATGGGAAAGCAAGCCTTGTGCCATCAGGTCCCCGTTTCCAGTGAACACGCAGCCTACCCCCTTGTGGTTTCTACCAAGTAAATATTCCCTCAAACTACACAGTGGTCCCTTCCCTGAAGAATGTTTTCTTGGCACGGAGTTCTGCATGTAGCGAACTGCCTCTCCCAAGGAACGCTTTGGTAACGCTATCGGGGCTTAGGCTCTTCTAAAACCCTGCCGTGTAAGAGGAAGAACTGTGCTTTGGTTACAGGAGGAACGCAAGCCGAGTTTCTCCTGTAAGTGTGGGGCCTCAAGGTATGACTTTGTGGAAGGAATGCGAAGCAGTTTTGATTTCTCCGTGCCGCTCAGCCTAGGGCATTGAGGCAATTTGCATGACATGTAGGACGTGAGAGAACAGATTCCATGGAGCTGTTGGAGTGCTGAGGAAATGTAGCTCTCCCAAGGAAGAGTGCCGTGTGTTGCCCTACACTTAACATACACAGAGTGACTGGGAAAGGTATCCGGGCCTGGAGGTTTCTTAGCAACCCAGTGGAGCCTGCCGGTACTCGGTGTTCTTGCACGGAATCGGGTGCCCAGCGAGATCCTAGGTGTCTTGCAAAGCGTACTAACGTTAAAAGAAAGGAGAACTGCAAGTAACGTCTCAAGGCAACTGCTCCACGTTCCGCTTCAGCAGGGATATTCAAGGCTTTACCTGGAGGAAAGGACTCACGTCAAGTTTCCTTGTAGCTCTAGAGCGTCTCAGGAGGAGCTCCCACCCAGGCTATGAAAGCACCCTGTTGATTTAGAAACAACTCGTTCCCTGCCCAGAGCCCTGCCTACAGTGACTAGAAACTTGTCCAAAACACTGGTATTTAGGTAGGTTCAAGGCGGCATGAATGGAGCTTTCAAAATGGGAAAGCAAGCCTTGTGCCATCAGGTCTCCGTTTCCAGTGAACACGCAGCCTACCTCCTTGTGATTTCTACCAAGTTACTATACACTCTAGCTACACACTGGTCCCTTCCCTGAAGAACGTGTTCTTGGCACGGAGTTCTGCATGTAGCGAACTGCCTCTCCCAAGGAATGCTCTAGGTTCGCTATAGGGGCTTAGCCTCTTCTAAATCCCTGCAGTGTAAGAGGAAGAACTGTGCTTTGGTTACAGCAGGAACGCAAGGCAACTTTCTCCTGTAAGTATGGGGTCTTAAGGTATGACTTTGTAGAAGGAATGTGAAACAGTGTTGGTTTCTCAGTGCCGCTCAGCCTAGGGCATTGAGGCAGATATGCATGACATGTAGACGTGAGACAACCGATGGCCCGGAGCTGTTGGAGTGCTGAGGAAATCTAGCTCTCCCAAGGAGGCGTGCAGTGTGTTGCCCTACACTTAGCATATTGAGAGTGACTGGGAAAGGTTTCCGGGCCTGGATGTTTCTTAGCTTCCCAGTCGAGCATGCCGGTCCTCGGTGTTCTTGCAGGGAATAGGGTGCCCACGAGAGTTACTAGGTGTCTTCATAAGCGTACTAAGGTTAAAAGAAAGCCGAACTGCAACTCATGTCTCCAGGAAACTGCTCCACGCTTCGGCTTCAGCGGGGCTATTCAAGGCTTTACCTTGAGGAAACGACTCACGTCAAGTTTCCTTTGAGCTCTAGAGCGGCTCAGGTGGAGCTCCCACCCAGGCTACGAAAGCACCCTGTTGATTTAGAAACAACTCGTTCCCTGCCCAGAGCCCTGCCTACAGTGACTAGAAACTCGTCCAAAACACTGGTATTTAGGTAGGTTCAAGGCGGCATGAATGGAGCTTTGAAAATGGGAAAGCAAGCCTTGTGCCATCAGGTCCCCGTTTCCAGTGAACACGCAGCCTACCCCCTTGTGGTTTCTACCAAGTAAATATTCCCTCAAACTACACAGTGGTCCCTTCCCTGAAGAATGTTTTCTTGGCACGGAGTTCTGCATGTAGCGAACTGCCTCTCCCAAGGAACGCTTTGGTAACGCTATCGGGGCTTAGGCTCTTCTAAAACCCTGCCGTGTAAGAGGAAGAACTGTGCTTTGGTTACAGGAGGAACGCAAGCCGAGTTTCTCCTGTAAGTGTGGGGCCTCAAGGTATGACTTTGTGGAAGGAATGCGAAGCAGTTTTGATTTCTCCGTGCCGCTCAGCCTAGGGCATTGAGGCAATTTGCATGACATGTAGGACGTGAGAGAACAGATTCCATGGAGCTGTTGGAGTGCTGAGGAAATGTAGCTCTCCCAAGGAAGAGTGCCGTGTGTTGCCCTACACTTAACATACACAGAGTGACTGGGAAAGGTATCCGGGCCTGGAGGTTTCTTAGCAACCCAGTGGAGCCTGCCGGTACTCGGTGTTCTTGCACGGAATCGGGTGCCCAGCGAGATCCTAGGTGTCTTGCAAAGCGTACTAACGTTAAAAGAAAGGAGAACTGCAAGTAACGTCTCAAGGCAACTGCTCCACGTTCCGCTTCAGCAGGGATATTCAAGGCTTTACCTGGAGGAAAGGACTCACGTCAAGTTTCCTTGTAGCTCTAGAGCGTCTCAGGAGGAGCTCCCACCCAGGCTATGAAAGCACCCTGTTGATTTAGAAACAACTCGTTCCCTGCCCAGAGCCCTGCCTACAGTGACTAGAAACTTGTCCAAAACACTGGTATTTAGGTAGGTTCAAGGCGGCATGAATGGAGCTTTCAAAATGGGAAAGCAAGCCTTGTGCCATCAGGTCTCCGTTTCCAGTGAACACGCAGCCTACCTCCTTGTGATTTCTACCAAGTTACTATACACTCTAGCTACACACTGGTCCCTTCCCTGAAGAACGTGTTCTTGGCACGGAGTTCTGCATGTAGCGAACTGCCTCTCCCAAGGAATGCTCTAGGTTCGCTATAGGGGCTTAGCCTCTTCTAAATCCCTGCAGTGTAAGAGGAAGAACTGTGCTTTGGTTACAGCAGGAACGCAAGGCAACTTTCTCCTGTAAGTATGGGGTCTTAAGGTATGACTTTGTAGAAGGAATGTGAAACAGTGTTGGTTTCTCAGTGCCGCTCAGCCTAGGGCATTGAGGCAGATATGCATGACATGTAGACGTGAGACAACCGATGGCCCGGAGCTGTTGGAGTGCTGAGGAAATCTAGCTCTCCCAAGGAGGCGTGCAGTGTGTTGCCCTACACTTAGCATATTGAGAGTGACTGGGAAAGGTTTCCGGGCCTGGATGTTTCTTAGCTTCCCAGTCGAGCATGCCGGTCCTCGGTGTTCTTGCAGGGAATAGGGTGCCCACGAGAGTTACTAGGTGTCTTCATAAGCGTACTAAGGTTAAAAGAAAGCCGAACTGCAACTCATGTCTCCAGGAAACTGCTCCACGCTTCGGCTTCAGCGGGGCTATTCAAGGCTTTACCTTGAGGAAACGACTCACGTCAAGTTTCCTTTGAGCTCTAGAGCGGCTCAGGTGGAGCTCCCACCCAGGCTACGAAAGCACCCTGTTGATTTAGAAACAACTCGTTCCCTGCCCAGAGCCCTGCCTACAGTGACTAGAAACTCGTCCAAAACACTGGTATTTAGGTAGGTTCAAGGCGGCATGAATGGAGCTTTGAAAATGGGAAAGCAAGCCTTGTGCCATCAGGTCCCCGTTTCCAGTGAACACGCAGCCTACCCCCTTGTGGTTTCTACCAAGTAAATATTCCCTCAAACTACACAGTGGTCCCTTCCCTGAAGAATGTTTTCTTGGCACGGAGTTCTGCATGTAGCGAACTGCCTCTCCCAAGGAACGCTTTGGTAACGCTATCGGGGCTTAGGCTCTTCTAAAACCCTGCCGTGTAAGAGGAAGAACTGTGCTTTGGTTACAGGAGGAACGCAAGCCGAGTTTCTCCTGTAAGTGTGGGGCCTCAAGGTATGACTTTGTGGAAGGAATGCGAAGCAGTTTTGATTTCTCCGTGCCGCTCAGCCTAGGGCATTGAGGCAATTTGCATGACATGTAGGACGTGAGAGAACAGATTCCATGGAGCTGTTGGAGTGCTGAGGAAATGTAGCTCTCCCAAGGAAGAGTGCCGTGTGTTGCCCTACACTTAACATACACAGAGTGACTGGGAAAGGTATCCGGGCCTGGAGGTTTCTTAGCAACCCAGTGGAGCCTGCCGGTACTCGGTGTTCTTGCACGGAATCGGGTGCCCAGCGAGATCCTAGGTGTCTTGCAAAGCGTACTAACGTTAAAAGAAAGGAGAACTGCAAGTAATGTCTCAAGGCAACTGCTCCACGTTCCGCTTCAGCAGGGATATTCAAGGCTTTACCTGGAGGAAAGGACTCACGTCAAGTTTCCTTGTAGCTCTAGAGCGTCTCAGGAGGAGCTCCCACCCAGGCTATGAAAGCACCCTGTTGATTTAGAAACAACTCGTTCCCTGCCCAGAGCCCTGCCTACAGTGACTAGAAACTTGTCCAAAACACTGGTATTTAGGTAGGTTCAAGGCGGCATGAATGGAGCTTTCAAAATGGGAAAGCAAGCCTTGTGCCATCAGGTCTCCGTTTCCAGTGAACACGCAGCCTACCTCCTTGTGATTTCTACCAAGTTACTATACACTCTAGCTACACACTGGTCCCTTCCCTGAAGAACGTGTTCTTGGCACGGAGTTCTGCATGTAGCGAACTGCCTCTCCCAAGGAATGCTCTAGGTTCGCTATAGGGGCTTAGCCTCTTCTAAATCCCTGCAGTGTAAGAGGAAGAACTGTGCTTTGGTTACAGCAGGAACGCAAGGCAACTTTCTCCTGTAAGTATGGGGTCTTAAGGTATGACTTTGTAGAAGGAATGTGAAACAGTGTTGGTTTCTCAGTGCCGCTCAGCCTAGGGCATTGAGGCAGATATGCATGACATGTAGACGTGAGACAACCGATGGCCCGGAGCTGTTGGAGTGCTGAGGAAATCTAGCTCTCCCAAGGAGGCGTGCAGTGTGTTGCCCTACACTTAGCATATTGAGAGTGACTGGGAAAGGTTTCCGGGCCTGGATGTTTCTTAGCTTCCCAGTCGAGCATGCCGGTCCTCGGTGTTCTTGCAGGGAATAGGGTGCCCACGAGAGTTACTAGGTGTCTTCATAAGCGTACTAAGGTTAAAAGAAAGCCGAACTGCAACTCATGTCTCCAGGAAACTGCTCCACGCTTCGGCTTCAGCGGGGCTATTCAAGGCTTTACCTTGAGGAAACGACTCACGTCAAGTTTCCTTTGAGCTCTAGAGCGGCTCAGGTGGAGCTCCCACCCAGGCTACGAAAGCACCCTGTTGATTTAGAAACAACTCGTTCCCTGCCCAGAGCCCTGCCTACAGTGACTAGAAACTCGTCCAAAACACTGGTATTTAGGTAGGTTCAAGGCGGCATGAATGGAGGTTTGAAAATGGGAAAGCAAGCCTTGTGCCATCAGGTCCCCGTTTCCAGTGAACACGCAGCCTACCCCCTTGTGGTTTCTACCAAGTAAATATTCCCTCAAACTACACAGTGGTCCCTTCCCTGAAGAATGTTTTCTTGGCACGGAGTTCTGCATGTAGCGAACTGCCTCTCCCAAGGAACGCTTTGGTAACGCTATCGGGGCTTAGGCTCTTCTAAAACCCTGCCGTGTAAGAGGAAGAACTGTGCTTTGGTTACAGGAGGAACGCAAGCCGAGTTTCTCCTGTAAGTGTGGGGCCTCAAGGTATGACTTTGTGGAAGGAATGCGAAGCAGTTTTGATTTCTCCGTGCCGCTCAGCCTAGGGCATTGAGGCAATTTGCATGACATGTAGGACGTGAGAGAACAGATTCCATGGAGCTGTTGGAGTGCTGAGGAAATGTAGCTCTCCCAAGGAAGAGTGCAGTGTGTTGCCCTACACTTAACATACACAGAGTGACTGGGAAAGGTATCCGGGCCTGGAGGTTTCTTAGCAACCCAGTGGAGCCTGCCGGTACTCGGTGTTCTTGCACGGAATCGGGTGCCCAGCGAGATCCTAGGTGTCTTGCAAAGCGTACTAACGTTAAAAGAAAGGAGAACTGCAAGTAATGTCTCAAGGCAACTGCTCCACGTTCCGCTTCAGCAGGGATATTCAAGGCTTTACCTGGAGGAAAGGACTCACGTCAAGTTTCCTTGTAGCTCTAGAGCGTCTCAGGAGGAGCTCCCACCCAGGCTATGAAAGCACCCTGTTGATTTAGAAACAACTCGTTCCCTGCCCAGAGCCCTGCCTACAGTGACTAGAAACTTGTCCAAAACACTGGTATTTAGGTAGGTTCAAGGCGGCATGAATGGAGCTTTCAAAATGGGAAAGCAAGCCTTGTGCCATCAGGTCTCCGTTTCCAGTGAACACGCAGCCTACCTCCTTGTGATTTCTACCAAGTTACTATACACTCTAGCTACACACTGGTCCCTTCCCTGAAGAACGTGTTCTTGGCACGGAGTTCTGCATGTAGCGAACTGCCTCTCCCAAGGAATGCTCTAGGTTCGCTATAGGGGCTTAGCCTCTTCTAAATCCCTGCAGTGTAAGAGGAAGAACTGTGCTTTGGTTACAGCAGGAACGCAAGGCAACTTTCTCCTGTAAGTATGGGGTCTTAAGGTATGACTTTGTAGAAGGAATGTGAAACAGTGTTGGTTTCTCAGTGCCGCTCAGCCTAGGGCATTGAGGCAGATATGCATGACATGTAGACGTGAGACAACCGATGGCCCGGAGCTGTTGGAGTGCTGAGGAAATCTAGCTCTCCCAAGGAGGCGTGCAGTGTGTTGCCCTACACTTAGCATATTGAGAGTGACTGGGAAAGGTTTCCGGGCCTGGATGTTTCTTAGCTTCCCAGTCGAGCATGCCGGTCCTCGGTGTTCTTGCAGGGAATAGGGTGCCCACGAGAGTTACTAGGTGTCTTCATAAGCGTACTAAGGTTAAAAGAAAGCCGAACTGCAACTCATGTCTCCAGGAAACTGCTCCACGCTTCGGCTTCAGCGGGGCTATTCAAGGCTTTACCTTGAGGAAACGACTCACGTCAAGTTTCCTTTGAGCTCTAGAGCGGCTCAGGTGGAGCTCCCACCCAGGCTACGAAAGCACCCTGTTGATTTAGAAACAACTCGTTCCCTGCCCAGAGCCCTGCCTACAGTGACTAGAAACTCGTCCAAAACACTGGTATTTAGGTAGGTTCAAGGCGGCATGAATGGAGGTTTGAAAATGGGAAAGCAAGCCTTGTGCCATCAGGTCCCCGTTTCCAGTGAACACGCAGCCTACCCCCTTGTGGTTTCTACCAAGTAAATATTCCCTCAAACTACACAGTGGTCCCTTCCCTGAAGAATGTTTTCTTGGCACGGAGTTCTGCATGTAGCGAACTGCCTCTCCCAAGGAACGCTTTGGTAACGCTATCGGGGCTTAGGCTCTTCTAAAACCCTGCCGTGTAAGAGGAAGAACTGTGCTTTGGTTACAGGAGGAACGCAAGCCGAGTTTCTCCTGTAAGTGTGGGGCCTCAAGGTATGACTTTGTGGAAGGAATGCGAAGCAGTTTTGATTTCTCCGTGCCGCTCAGCCTAGGGCATTGAGGCAATTTGCATGACATGTAGGACGTGAGAGAACAGATTCCATGGAGCTGTTGGAGTGCTGAGGAAATGTAGCTCTCCCAAGGAAGAGTGCAGTGTGTTGCCCTACACTTAACATACACAGAGTGACTGGGAAAGGTATCCGGGCCTGGAGGTTTCTTAGCAACCCAGTGGAGCCTGCCGGTACTCGGTGTTCTTGCACGGAATCGGGTGCCCAGCGAGATCCTAGGTGTCTTGCAAAGCGTACTAACGTTAAAAGAAAGGAGAACTGCAAGTAATGTCTCAAGGCAACTGCTCCACGTTCCGCTTCAGCAGGGATATTCAAGGCTTTACCTGGAGGAAAGGACTCACGTCAAGTTTCCTTGTAGCTCTAGAGCGTCTCAGGAGGAGCTCCCACCCAGGCTATGAAAGCACCCTGTTGATTTAGAAACAACTCGTTCCCTGCCCAGAGCCCTGCCTACAGTGACTAGAAACTTGTCCAAAACACTGGTATTTAGGTAGGTTCAAGGCGGCATGAATGGAGCTTTCAAAATGGGAAAGCAAGCCTTGTGCCATCAGGTCTCCGTTTCCAGTGAACACGCAGCCTACCTCCTTGTGATTTCTACCAAGTTACTATACACTCTAGCTACACACTGGTCCCTTCCCTGAAGAACGTGTTCTTGGCACGGAGTTCTGCATGTAGCGAACTGCCTCTCCCAAGGAATGCTCTAGGTTCGCTATAGGGGCTTAGCCTCTTCTAAATCCCTGCAGTGTAAGAGGAAGAACTGTGCTTTGGTTACAGCAGGAACGCAAGGCAACTTTCTCCTGTAAGTATGGGGTCTTAAGGTATGACTTTGTAGAAGGAATGTGAAACAGTATTGGTTTCTCAGTGCCGCTCAGCCTAGGGCATTGAGGCAGATATGCATGACATGTAGACGTGAGACAACCGATGGCCCGGAGCTGTTGGAGTGCTGAGGAAATCTAGCTCTCCCAAGGAGGCGTGCAGTGTGTTGCCCTACACTTAGCATATTGAGAGTGACTGGGAAAGGTTTCCGGGCCTGGATGTTTCTTAGCTTCCCAGTCGAGCATGCCGGTCCTCGGTGTTCTTGCAGGGAATAGGGTGCCCACGAGAGTTACTAGGTGTCTTCATAAGCGTACTAAGGTTAAAAGAAAGCCGAACTGCAACTCATGTCTCCAGGAAACTGCTCCATGCTTCGGCTTCAGCGGGGCTATTCAAGGCTTTACCTTGAGGAAACGACTCACGTCAAGTTTCCTTTGAGCTCTAGAGCGGCTCAGGTGGAGCTCCCACCCAGGCTACGAAAGCACCCTGTTGATTTAGAAAAAACTCGTTCCCTTCCCAGAGCCCTGCCTACAGTGACTAGAAACTCGTCCAAAACACTGGTATTTAGGTAGGTTCAAGGCGGCATGAATGGAGCTTTGAAAATGGGAAAGCAAGCCTTGTGCCATCAGGTCCCCGTTTCCAGTGAACACGCAGCCTACCCCCTTGTGGTTTCTACCAAGTAAATATTCCCTCAAACTACACAGTGGTCCCTTCCCTGAAGAATGTTTTCTTGGCACGGAGTTCTGCATGTAGCGAACTGCCTCTCCCAAGGAACGCTTTGGTAACGCTATCGGGGCTTAGGCTCTTCTAAAACCCTGCCGTGTAAGAGGAAGAACTGTGCTTTGGTTACAGCAGGAACGCAAGCCGAGTTTCTCCTGTAAGTGTGGGGCCTCAAGGTATGACTTTGTGGAAGGAATGCGAAGCAGTTTTGATTTCTCCGTGCCGCTCAGCCTAGGGCATTGAGGCAATTTGCATGATATGTAGGACGTGAGAGAACAGATTACATGGAGCTGTTGGAGTGCTGAGGAAATGTAGCACTCCCAAGGAAGAGTGCAGTGTGTTGCCCTACACTTAACATACACAGAGTGACTGGGAAAGCTATCCGGGCCTGGAGGTTTCTTAGCAACCCACTGGAGCCTGCCGGTACTCGGTGTTCTTGCACGGAATCGGGTGCCCAGCGAGATCCTAGGTGTCTTGCAAAGCGTACTAACGTTAAAAGAAAGGAGAACTGCAAGTAACGTCTCAAGGCAACTGCTCCACGTTCCGCTTCAGCAGGGATATTCAAGGCTTTACCTGGAGGAAAGGACTCACGTCAAGTTTCCTTGTAGCTCTAGAGCGTCTCAGGAGGAGCTCCCACCCAGGCTATGAAAGCACCCTGTTGATTTAGAAACAACTCGTTCCCTGCCCAGAGCCCTGCCTACAGTGACTAGAAACTTGTCCAAAACACTGGTATTTAGGTAGGTTCAAGGCGGCATGAATGGAGCTTTCAAAATGGGAAAGCAAGCCTTGTGCCATCAGGTCTCCGTTTCCAGTGAACACGCAGCCTACCTCCTTGTGATTTCTACCAAGTTACTATACACTCTAGCTACACACTGGTCCCTTCCCTGAAGAACGTGTTCTTGGCACGGAGTTCTGCATGTAGCGAACTGCCTCTCCCAAGGAATGCTCTAGGTACGCTATAGGGGCTTAGCCTCTTCTAAATCCCTGCAGTGTAAGAGGAAGAACTGTGCTTTGGTTACAGCAGGAACGCAAGGCAACTTTCTCCTGTAAGTATGGGGTCTTAAGGTATGACTTTGTAGAAGGAATGTGAAACAGTGTTGGTTTCTCAGTGCCGCTCAGCCTAGGGCATTGAGGCAGATATGCATGACATGTAGACGTGAGACAACCGATGGCCCGGAGCTGTTGGAGTGCTGAGGAAATCTAGCTCTCCCAAGGAGGCGTGCAGTGTGTTGCCCTACACTTAGCATATTGAGAGTGACTGGGAAAGGTTTCCGGGCCTGGATGTTTCTTAGCTTCCCAGTCGAGCATGCCGGTCCTCGGTGTTCTTGCAGGGAATAGGGTGCCCACGAGAGTTACTAGGTGTCTTCATAAGCGTACTAAGGTTAAAAGAAAGCCGAACTGCAACTCATGTCTCCAGGAAACTGCTCCACGCTTCGGCTTCAGCGGGGCTATTCAAGGCTTTACCTTGAGGAAACGACTCACGTCAAGTTTCCTTTGAGCTCTAGAGCGGCTCAGGTGGAGCTCCCACCCAGGCTACGAAAGCACCCTGTTGATTTAGAAAAAACTCGTTCCCTTCCCAGAGCCCTGCCTACAGTGACTAGAAACTCGTCCAAAACACTGGTATTTAGGTAGGTTCAAGGCGGCATGAATGGAGCTTTCAAAATGGGAAAGCAAGCCTTGTGCCATCAGGTCCCCGTTTCCAGTGAACACGCAGCCTACCCCCTTGTGGTTTCTACCAAGTAAATATTCCCTCAAACTACACAGTGGTCCCTTCCCTGAAGAATGTTTTCTTGGCACGGAGTTCTGCATGTAGCGAACTGCCTCTCCCAAGGAACGCTTTGGTAACGCTATCGGGGCTTAGGCTCTTCTAAAACCCTGCCGTGTAAGAGGAAGAACTGTGCTTTGGTTACAGCAGGAACGCAAGCCGAGTTTCTCCTGTAAGTGTGGGGCCTCAAGGTATGACTTTGTGGAAGGAATGCGAAGCAGTTTTGATTTCTCCGTGCCGCTCAGCCTAGGGCATTGAGGCAATTTGCATGATATGTAGGACGTGAGAGAACAGATTACATGGAGCTGTTGGAGTGCTGAGGAAATGTAGCACTCCCAAGGAAGAGTGCAGTGTGTTGCCCTACACTTAACATACACAGAGTGACTGGGAAAGCTATCCGGGCCTGGAGGTTTCTTAGCCACCCACTGGAGCCTGCCGGTACTCGGTGTTCTTGCACGGAATCGGGTGCCCAGCGAGATCCTAGGTGTCTTGCAAAGCGTACTAACGTTAAAAGAAAGGAGAACTGCAAGTAACGTCTCAAGGCAACTGCTCCACGTTCCGCTTCAGCAGGGATATTCAAGGCTTTACCTGGAGGAAAGGACTCACGTCAAGTTTCCTTGTAGCTCTAGAGCGTCTCAGGAGGAGCTCCCACCCAGGCTATGAAAGCACCCTGTTGATTTAGAAACAACTCGTTCCCTGCCCAGAGCCCTGCCTACAGTGACTAGAAACTTGTCCAAAACACTGGTATTTAGGTAGGTTCAAGGCGGCATGAATGGAGCTTTCAAAATGGGAAAGCAAGCCTTGTGCCATCAGGTCTCCGTTTCCAGTGAACACGCAGCCTACCTCCTTGTGATTTCTACCAAGTTACTATACACGCTAGCTACACACTGGTCCCTTCCCTGAAGAACGTGTTCTTGGCACGGAGTTCTGCATGTAGCGAACTGCCTCTCCCAAGGAATGCTCTAGGTTCGCTATAGGGGCTTAGCCTCTTCTAAATCCCTGCAGTGTAAGAGGAAGAACTGTGCTTTGGTTACAGCAGGAACGCAAGGCAACTTTCTCCTGTAAGTATGGGGTCTTAAGGTATGACTTTGTAGAAGGAATGTGAAACAGTATTGGTTTCTCAGTGCCGCTCAGCCTAGGGCATTGAGGCAGATATGCATGACATGTAGACGTGAGACAACCGATGGCCCGGAGCTGTTGGAGTGCTGAGGAAATCTAGCTCTCCCAAGGAGGCGTGCAGTGTGTTGCCCTACACTTAGCATATTGAGAGTGACTGGGAAAGGTTTCCGGGCCTGGATGTTTCTTAGCTTCCCAGTCGAGCATGCCGGTCCTCGGTGTTCTTGCAGGGAATAGGGTGCCCACGAGAGTTACTAGGTGTCTTCATAAGCGTACTAAGGTTAAAAGAAAGCCGAACTGCAACTCATGTCTCCAGGAAACTGCTCCACGCTTCGGCTTCAGCGGGGCTATTCAAGGCTTTACCTTGAGGAAACGACTCACGTCAAGTTTCCTTTGAGCTCTAGAGCGGCTCAGGTGGAACTCCCACCCAGGCTACGAAAGCACCCTGTTGATTTAGAAAAAACTCGTTCCCTTCCCAGAGCCCTGCCTACAGTGACTAGAAACTCGTCCAAAACACTGGTATTTAGGTAGGTTCAAGGCGGCATGAGTGGAGCTTTCAAAATGGGAAAGCAAGCCTTGTGCCATCAGGTCCCCGTTTCCAGTGAACACGCAGCCTACCCCCTTGTGGTTTCTACCAAGTAAATATTCCCTCAAACTACACAGTGGTCCCTTCCCTGAAGAATGTTTTCTTGGCACGGAGTTCTGCATGTAGCGAACTGCCTCTCCCAAGGAACGCTTTGGTAACGCTATCGGGGCTTAGGCTCTTCTAAAACCCTGCCGTGTAAGAGGAAGAACTGTGCTTTGGTTACAGCAGGAACGCAAGCCGAGTTTCTCCTGTAAGTGTGGGGCCTCAAGGTATGACTTTGTGGAAGGAATGCGAAGCAGTTTTGATTTCTCCGTGCCGCTCAGCCTAGGGCATTGAGGCAATTTGCATGACATGTAGGACGTGAGAGAACAGATTACATGGAGCTGTTGGAGTGCTGAGGAAATGTAGCACTCCCAAGGAAGAGTGCAGTGTGTTGCCCTACACTTAACATACACAGAGTGACTGGGAAAGCTATCCGGGCCTGGAGGTTTCTTAGCAACCCACTGGAGCCTGCCGGTACTCGGTGTTCTTGCACGGAATCGGGTGCCCAGCGAGATCCTAGGTGTCTTGAAAAGCGTACTAACGTTAAAAGAAAGGAGAACTGCAAGTAACGTCTCAAGGCAACTGCTCCACGTTCCGCTTCAGCAGGGATATTCAAGGCTTTACCTGGAGGAAAGGACTCACGTCAAGTTTCCTTGTAGCTCTAGAGCGTCTCAGGAGGAGCTCCCACCCAGGCTATGAAAGCACCCTGTTGATTTAGAAACAACTCGTTCCCTGCCCAGAGCCCTGCCTACAGTGACTAGAAACTTGTCCAAAACACTGGTATTTAGGTAGGTTCAAGGCGGCATGAATGGAGCTTTCAAAATGGGAAAGCAAGCCTTGTGCCATCAGGTCTCCGTTTCCAGTGAACACGCAGCCTACCTCCTTGTGATTTCTACCAAGTTACTATACACTCTAGCTACACACTGGTCCCTTCCCTGAATAACGTGTTCTTGGCACGGAGTTCTGCATGTAGCGAACTGCCTCTCCCAAGGAATGCTCTAGGTTCGCTATAGGGGCTTAGCCTCTTCTAAATCCCTGCAGTGTAAGAGGAAGAACTGTGCTTTGGTTACAGCAGGAACGCAAGGCAACTTTCTCCTGTAAGTATGGGGTCTTAAGGTATGACTTTGTAGAAGGAATGTGAAACAGTGTTGGTTTCTCAGTGCCGCTCAGCCTAGGGCATTGAGGCAGATATGCATGACATGTAGACGTGAGACAACCGATGGCCCGGAGCTGTTGGAGTGCTGAGGAAATCTAGCTCTCCCAAGGAGGCGTGCAGTGTGTTGCCCTACACTTAGCATATTGAGAGTGACTGGGAAAGGTTTCCGGGCCTGGATGTTTCTTAGCTTCCCAGTCGAGCATGCCGGTCCTCGGTGTTCTTGCAGGGAATAGGGTGCCCACGAGAGTTACTAGGTGTCTTCATAAGCGTACTAAGGTTAAAAGAAAGCCGAACTGCAACTCATGTCTCCAGGAAACTGCTCCACGCTTCGGCTTCAGCGGGGCTATTCAAGGCTTTACCTTGAGGAAACGACTCACGTCAAGTTTCCTTTGAGCTCTAGAGCGGCTCAGGTGGAGCTCCCACCCAGGCTACGAAAGCACCCTGTTGATTTAGAAAAAACTCGTTCCCTTCCCAGAGCCCTGCCTACAGTGACTAGAAACTCGTCCAAAACACTGGTATTTAGGTAGGTTCAAGGCGGCATGAATGGAGCTTTCAAAATGGGAAAGCAAGCCTTGTGCCATCAGGTCCCCGTTTCCAGTGAACACGCAGCCTACCCCCTTGTGGTTTCTACCAAGTAAATATTCCCTCAAACTACACAGTGGTCCCTTCCCTGAAGAATGTTTTCTTGGCACGGAGTTCTGCATGTAGCGAACTGCCTCTCCCAAGGAACGCTTTGGTAACGCTATCGGGGCTTAGGCTCTTCTAAAACCCTGCCGTGTAAGAGGAAGAACTGTGCTTTGGTTACAGGAGGAACGCAAGCCGAGTTTCTCCTGTAAGTGTGGGGCCTCAAGGTATGACTTTGTGGAAGGAATGCGAAGCAGTTTTGATTTCTCCGTGCCGCTCAGCCTAGGGCATTGAGGCAATTTGCATGACATGTAGGACGTGAGAGAACAGATTCCATGGAGCTGTTGGAGTGCTGAGGAAATGTAGCTCTCCCAAGGAAGAGTGCAGTGTGTTGCCCTACACTTAACATACACAGAGTGACTGGGAAAGGTATCCGGGCCTGGAGGTTTCTTAGCAACCCAGTGGAGCCTGCCGGTACTCGGTGTTCTTGCACGGAATCGGGTGCCCAGCGAGATCCTAGGTGTCTTGCAAAGCGTACTAACGTTAAAAGAAAGGAGAACTGCAAGTAATGTCTCAAGGCAACTGCTCCACGTTCCGCTTCAGCAGGGATATTCAAGGCTTTACCTGGAGGAAAGGACTCACGTCAAGTTTCCTTGTAGCTCTAGAGCGTCTCAGGAGGAGCTCCCACCCAGGCTATGAAAGCACCCTGTTGATTTAGAAACAACTCGTTCCCTGCCCAGAGCCCTGCCTACAGTGACTAGAAACTTGTCCAAAACACTGGTATTTAGGTAGGTTCAAGGCGGCATGAATGGAGCTTTCAAAATGGGAAAGCAAGCCTTGTGCCATCAGGTCCCCGTTTCCAGTGAACACGCAGCCTACCCCCTTGTGGTTTCTACCAAGTAAATATTCCCTCAAACTACACAGTGGTCCCTTCCCTGAAGAATGTTTTCTTGGCACGGAGTTCTGCATGTAGCGAACTGCCTCTCCCAAGGAACGCTTTGGTAACGCTATCGGGGCTTAGGCTCTTCTAAAACCCTGCCGTGTAAGAGGAAGAACTGTGCTTTGGTTACAGCAGGAACGCAAGCCGAGTTTCTCCTGTAAGTGTGGGGCCTCAAGGTATGACTTTGTGGAAGGAATGCGAAGCAGTTTTGATTTCTCCGTGCCGCTCAGCCTAGGGCATTGAGGCAATTTGCATGATATGTAGGACGTGAGAGAACAGATTACATGGAGCTGTTGGAGTGCTGAGGAAATGTAGCACTCCCAAGGAAGAGTGCAGTGTGTTGCCCTACACTTAACATACACAGAGTGACTGGGAAAGCTATCCGGGCCTGGAGGTTTCTTAGCAACCCACTGGAGCCTGCCGGTACTCGGTGTTCTTGCACGGAATCGGGTGCCCAGCGAGATCCTAGGTGTCTTGCAAAGCGTACTAACGTTAAAAGAAAGGAGAACTGCAAGTAATGTCTCAAGGCAACTGCTCCACGTTCCGCTTCAGCAGGGATATTCAAGGCTTTACCTGGAGGAAAGGACTCACGTCAAGTTTCCTTGTAGCTCTAGAGCGTCTCAGGAGGAGCTCCCACCCAGGCTATGAAAGCACCCTGTTGATTTAGAAACAACTCGTTCCCTGCCCAGAGCCCTGCCTACAGTGACTAGAAACTTGTCCAAAACACTGGTATTTAGGTAGGTTCAAGGCGGCATGAATGGAGCTTTCAAAATGGGAAAGCAAGCCTTGTGCCATCAGGTCTCCGTTTCCAGTGAACACGCAGCCTACCTCCTTGTGATTTCTACCAAGTTACTATACACGCTAGCTACACACTGGTCCCTTCCCTGAAGAACGTGTTCTTGGCACGGAGTTCTGCATGTAGCGAACTGCCTCTCCCAAGGAATGCTCTAGGTTCGCTATAGGGGCTTAGCCTCTTCTAAATCCCTGCAGTGTAAGAGGAAGAACTGTGCTTTGGTTACAGCAGGAACGCAAGGCAACTTTCTCCTGTAAGTATGGGGTCTTAAGGTATGACTTTGTAGAAGGAATGTGAAACAGTATTGGTTTCTCAGTGCCGCTCAGCCTAGGGCATTGAGGCAGATATGCATGACATGTAGACGTGAGACAACCGATGGCCCGGAGCTGTTGGAGTGCTGAGGAAATCTAGCTCTCCCAAGGAGGCGTGCAGTGTGTTGCCCTACACTTAGCATATTGAGAGTGACTGGGAAAGGTTTCCGGGCCTGGATGTTTCTTAGCTTCCCAGTCGAGCATGCCGGTCCTCGGTGTTCTTGCAGGGAATAGGGTGCCCACGAGAGTTACTAGGTGTCTTCATAAGCGTACTAAGGTTAAAAGAAAGCCGAACTGCAACTCATGTCTCCAGGAAACTGCTCCACGCTTCGGCTTCAGCGGGGCTATTCAAGGCTTTACCTTGAGGAAACGACTCACGTCAAGTTTCCTTTGAGCTCTAGAGCGGCTCAGGTGGAACTCCCACCCAGGCTACGAAAGCACCCTGTTGATTTAGAAAAAACTCGTTCCCTTCCCAGAGCCCTGCCTACAGTGACTAGAAACTCGTCCAAAACACTGGTATTTAGGTAGGTTCAAGGCGGCATGAGTGGAGCTTTCAAAATGGGAAAGCAAGCCTTGTGCCATCAGGTCCCCGTTTCCAGTGAACACGCAGCCTACCCCCTTGTGGTTTCTACCAAGTAAATATTCCCTCAAACTACACAGTGGTCCCTTCCCTGAAGAATGTTTTCTTGGCACGGAGTTCTGCATGTAGCGAACTGCCTCTCCCAAGGAACGCTTTGGTAACGCTATCGGGGCTTAGGCTCTTCTAAAACCCTGCCGTGTAAGAGGAAGAACTGTGCTTTGGTTACAGCAGGAACGCAAGCCGAGTTTCTCCTGTAAGTGTGGGGCCTCAAGGTATGACTTTGTGGAAGGAATGCGAAGCAGTTTTGATTTCTCCGTGCCGCTCAGCCTAGGGCATTGAGGCAATTTGCATGACATGTAGGACGTGAGAGAACAGATTACATGGAGCTGTTGGAGTGCTGAGGAAATGTAGCACTCCCAAGGAAGAGTGCAGTGTGTTGCCCTACACTTAACATACACAGAGTGACTGGGAAAGCTATCCGGGCCTGGAGGTTTCTTAGCAACCCACTGGAGCCTGCCGGTACTCGGTGTTCTTGCACGGAATCGGGTGCCCAGCGAGATCCTAGGTGTCTTGAAAAGCGTACTAACGTTAAAAGAAAGGAGAACTGCAAGTAACGTCTCAAGGCAACTGCTCCACGTTCCGCTTCAGCAGGGATATTCAAGGCTTTACCTGGAGGAAAGGACTCACGTCAAGTTTCCTTGTAGCTCTAGAGCGTCTCAGGAGGAGCTCCCACCCAGGCTATGAAAGCACCCTGTTGATTTAGAAAAAACTCGTTCCCTGCCCAGAGCCCTGCCTACAGTGACTAGAAACTTGTCCAAAACACTGGTATTTAGGTAGGTTCAAGGCGGCATGAATGGAGCTTTCAAAATGGGAAAGCAAGCCTTGTGCCATCAGGTCTCCGTTTCCAGTGAACACGCAGCCTACCTCCTTGTGATTTCTACCAAGTTACTATACACTCTAGCTACACACTGGTCCCTTCCCTGAATAACGTGTTCTTGGCACGGAGTTCTGCATGTAGCGAACTGCCTCTCCCAAGGAATGCTCTAGGTTCGCTATAGGGGCTTAGCCTCTTCTAAATCCCTGCAGTGTAAGAGGAAGAACTGTGCTTTGGTTACAGCAGGAACGCAAGGCAACTTTCTCCTGTAAGTATGGGGTCTTAAGGTATGACTTTGTAGAAGGAATGTGAAACAGTGTTGGTTTCTCAGTGCCGCTCAGCCTAGGGCATTGAGGCAGATATGCATGACATGTAGACGTGAGACAACCGATTGCCCGGAGCTGTTGGAGTGCTGAGGAAATCTAGCTCTCCCAAGGAGGCGTGCAGTGTGTTGCCCTACACTTAGCATATTGAGAGTGACTGGGAAAGGTTTCCGGGCCTGGATGTTTCTTAGCTTCCCAGTCGAGCATGCCGGTCCTCGGTGTTCTTGCAGGGAATAGGGTGCCCACGAGAGTTACTAGGTGTCTTCATAAGCGTACTAAGGTTAAAAGAAAGCCGAACTGCAACTCATGTCTCCAGGAAACTGCTCCACGCTTCGGCTTCAGCGGGGCTATTCAAGGCTTTACCTTGAGGAAACGACTCACGTCAAGTTTCCTTTGAGCTCTAGAGCGGCTCAGGTGGAGCTCCCACCCAGGCTACGAAAGCACCCTGTTGATTTAGAAAAAACTCGTTCCCTTCCCAGAGCCCTGCCTACAGTGACTAGAAACTCGTCCAAAACACTGGTATTTAGGTAGGTTCAAGGCGGCATGAATGGAGCTTTGAAAATGGGAAAGCAAGCCTTGTGCCATCAGGTCCCCGTTTCCAGTGAACACGCAGCCTACCCCCTTGTGGTTTCTACCAAGTAAATATTCCCTCAAACTACACAGTGGTCCCTTCCCTGAAGAATGTTTTCTTGGCACGGAGTTCTGCATGTAGCGAACTGCCTCTCCCAAGGAACGCTTTGGTAACGCTATCGGGGCTTAGGCTCTTCTAAAACCCTGCCGTGTAAGAGGAAGAACTGTGCTTTGGTTACAGGAGGAACGCAAGCCGAGTTTCTCCTGTAAGTGTGGGGCCTCAAGGTATGACTTTGTGGAAGGAATGCGAAGCAGTTTTGATTTCTCCGTGCCGCTCAGCCTAGGGCATTGAGGCAATTTGCATGACATGTAGGACGTGAGAGAACAGATTCCATGGAGCTGTTGGAGTGCTGAGGAAATGTAGCTCTCCCAAGGAAGAGTGCAGTGTGTTGCCCTACACTTAACATACACAGAGTGACTGGGAAAGGTATCCGGGCCTGGAGGTTTCTTAGCAACCCAGTGGAGCCTGCCGGTACTCGGTGTTCTTGCACGGAATCGGGTGCCCAGCGAGATCCTAGGTGTCTTGCAAAGCGTACTAACGTTAAAAGAAAGGAGAACTGCAAGTAATGTCTCAAGGCAACTGCTCCACGTTCCGCTTCAGCAGGGATATTCAAGGCTTTACCTGGAGGAAAGGACTCACGTCAAGTTTCCTTGTAGCTCTAGAGCGTCTCAGGAGGAGCTCCCACCCAGGCTATGAAAGCACCCTGTTGATTTAGAAACAACTCGTTCCCTGCCCAGAGCCCTGCCTACAGTGACTAGAAACTTGTCCAAAACACTGGTATTTAGGTAGGTTCAAGGCGGCATGAATGGAGCTTTCAAAATGGGAAAGCAAGCCTTGTGCCATCAGGTCTCCGTTTCCAGTGAACACGCAGCCTACCTCCTTGTGATTTCTACCAAGTTACTATACACGCTAGCTACACACTGGTCCCTTCCCTGAAGAACGTGTTCTTGGCACGGAGTTCTGCATGTAGCGAACTGCCTCTCCCAAGGAATGCTCTAGGTTCGCTATAGGGGCTTAGCCTCTTCTAAATCCCTGCAGTGTAAGAGGAAGAACTGTGCTTTGGTTACAGCAGGAACGCAAGGCAACTTTCTCCTGTAAGTATGGGGTCTTAAGGTATGACTTTGTAGAAGGAATGTGAAACAGTATTGGTTTCTCAGTGCCGCTCAGCCTAGGGCATTGAGGCAGATATGCATGACATGTAGACGTGAGACAACCGATGGCCCGGAGCTGTTGGAGTGCTGAGGAAATCTAGCTCTCCCAAGGAGGCGTGCAGTGTGTTGCCCTACACTTAGCATATTGAGAGTGACTGGGAAAGGTTTCCGGGCCTGGATGTTTCTTAGCTTCCCAGTCGAGCATGCCGGTCCTCGGTGTTCTTGCAGGGAATAGGGTGCCCACGAGAGTTACTAGGTGTCTTCATAAGCGTACTAAGGTTAAAAGAAAGCCGAACTGCAACTCATGTCTCCAGGAAACTGCTCCACGCTTCGGCTTCAGCGGGGCTATTCAAGGCTTTACCTTGAGGAAACGACTCACGTCAAGTTTCCTTTGAGCTCTAGAGCGGCTCAGGTGGAGCTCCCACCCAGGCTACGAAAGCACCCTGTTGATTTAGAAACAACTCGTTCCCTTCCCAGAGCCCTGCCTACAGTGACTAGAAACTCGTCCAAAACACTGGTATTTAGGTAGGTTCAAGGCGGCATGAATGGAGCTTTCAAAATGGGAAAGCAAGCCTTGTGCCATCAGGTCCCCGTTTCCAGTGAACACGCAGCCTACCCCCTTGTGGTTTCTACCAAGTAAATATTCCCTCAAACTACACAGTGGTCCCTTCCCTGAAGAATGTTTTCTTGGCACGGAGTTCTGCATGTAGCGAACTGCCTCTCCCAAGGAACGCTTTGGTAACGCTATCGGGGCTTAGGCTCTTCTAAAACCCTGCCGTGTAAGAGGAAGAACTGTGCTTTGGTTACAGGAGGAACGCAAGCCGAGTTTCTCCTGTAAGTGTGGGGCCTCAAGGTATGACTTTGTGGAAGGAATGCGAAGCAGTTTTGATTTCTCCGTGCCGCTCAGCCTAGGGCATTGAGGCAATTTGCATGACATGTAGGACGTGAGAGAACAGATTACATGGAGCTGTTGGAGTGCTGAGGAAATGTAGCTCTCCCAAGGAAGAGTGCAGTGTGTTGCCCTACACTTAACATACACAGAGTGACTGGGAAAGGTATCCGGGCCTGGAGGTTTCTTAGCAACCCAGTGGAGCCTGCCGGTACTCGGTGTTCTTGCACGGAATAGGGTGCCCAGCGAGATCCTAGGTGTCTTGCAAAGCGTACTAACGTTAAAAGAAAGGAGAACTGCAAGTAATGTCTCAAGGCAACTGCTCCACGTTCCGCTTCAGCAGGGATATTCAAGGCTTTACCTGGAGGAAAGGACTCACGTCAAGTTTCCTTGTAGCTCTAGAGCGTCTCAGGAGGAGCTCCCACCCAGGCTATGAAAGCACCCTGTTGATTTAGAAAAAACTCGTTCCCTGCCCAGAGCCCTGCCTACAGTGACTAGAAACTTGTCCAAAACACTGGTATTTAGGTAGGTTCAAGGCGGCATGAATGGAGCTTTCAAAATGGGAAAGCAAGCCTTGTGCCATCAGGTCTCCGTTTCCAGTGAACACGCAGCCTACCTCCTTGTGATTTCTACCAAGTTACTATACACTCTAGCTACACACTGGTCCCTTCCCTGAAGAACGTGTTCTTGGCACGGAGTTCTGCATGTAGCGAACTGCCTCTCCCAAGGAATGCTCTAGGTTCGCTATAGGGGCTTAGCCTCTTCTAAATCCCTGCAGTGTAAGAGGAAGAACTGTGCTTTGGTTACAGCAGGAACGCAAGGCAACTTTCTCCTGTAAGTATGGGGTCTTAAGGTATGACTTTGTAGAAGGAATGTGAAACAGTATTGGTTTCTCAGTGCCGCTCAGCCTAGGGCATTGAGGCAGATATGCATGACATGTAGACGTGAGACAACCGATGGCCCGGAGCTGTTGGAGTGCTGAGGAAATCTAGCTCTCCCAAGGAGGCGTGCAGTGTGTTGCCCTACACTTAGCATATTGAGAGTGACTGGGAAAGGTTTCCGGGCCTGGATGTTTCTTAGCTTCCCAGTCGAGCATGCCGGTCCTCGGTGTTCTTGCAGGGAATAGGGTGCCCACGAGAGTTACTAGGTGTCTTCATAAGCGTACTAAGGTTAAAAGAAAGCCGAACTGCAACTCATGTCTCCAGGAAACTGCTCCACGCTTCGGCTTCAGCGGGGCTATTCAAGGCTTTACCTTGAGGAAACGACTCACGTCAAGTTTCCTTTGAGCTCTAGAGCGGCTCAGGTGGAGCTCCCACCCAGGCTACGAAAGCACCCTGTTGATTTAGAAACAACTCGTTCCCTTCCCAGAGCCCTGCCTACAGTGACTAGAAACTCGTCCAAAACACTGGTATTTAGGTAGGTTCAAGGCGGCATGAATGGAGCTTTGAAAATGGGAAAGCAAGCCTTGTGCCATCAGGTCCCCGTTTCCAGTGAACACGCAGCCTACCCCCTTGTGGTTTCTACCAAGTAAATATTCCCTCAAACTACACAGTGGTCCCTTCCCTGAAGAATGTTTTCTTGGCACGGAGTTCTGCATGTAGCGAACTGCCTCTCCCAAGGAACGCTTTGGTAACGCTATCGGGGCTTAGGCTCTTCTAAAACCCTGCCGTGTAAGAGGAAGAACTGTGCTTTGGTTACAGGAGGAACGCAAGCCGAGTTTCTCCTGTAAGTGTGGGGCCTCAAGGTATGACTTTGTGGAAGGAATGCGAAGCAGTTTTGATTTCTCCGTGCCGCTCAGCCTAGGGCATTGAGGCAATTTGCATGACATGTAGGACGTGAGAGAACAGATTACATGGAGCTGTTGGAGTGCTGAGGAAATGTAGCACTCCCAAGGAAGAGTGCCGTGTGTTGCCCTACACTTAACATACACAGAGTGACTGGGAAAGGTATCCGGGCCTGGAGGTTTCTTAGCAACCCAGTGGAGCCTGCCGGTACTCGGTGTTCTTGCACGGAATCGGGTGCCCAGCGAGATCCTAGGTGTCTTGAAAAGCGTACTAACGTTAAAAGAAAGGAGAACTGCAAGTAACGTCTCAAGGCAACTGCTCCACGTTCCGCTTCAGCAGGGATATTCAAGGCTTTACCTGGAGGAAAGGACTCACGTCAAGTTTCCTTGTAGCTCTAGAGCGTCTCAGGAGGAGCTCCCACCCAGGCTATGAAAGCACCCTGTTGATTTAGAAACAACTCGTTCCCTGCCCAGAGCCCTGCCTACAGTGACTAGAAACTTGTCCAAAACACTGGTATTTAGGTAGGTTCAAGGCGGCATGAATGGAGCTTTCAAAATGGGAAAGCAAGCCTTGTGCCATCAGGTCTCCGTTTCCAGTGAACACGCAGCCTACCTCCTTGTGATTTCTACCAAGTTACTATACACTCTAGCTACACACTGGTCACTTCCCTGAATAACGTGTTCTTGGCACGGAGTTCTGCATGTAGCGAACTGCCTCTCCCAAGGAATGCTCTAGGTTCGCTATAGGGGCTTAGCCTCTTCTAAATCCCTGCAGTGTAAGAGGAAGAACTGTGCTTTGGTTACAGCAGGAACGCAAGGCAACTTTCTCCTGTAAGTATGGGGTCTTAAGGTATGACTTTGTAGAAGGAATGTGAAACAGTATTGGTTTCTCAGTGCCGCTCAGCCTAGGGCATTGAGGCAGATATGCATGACATGTAGACGTGAGACAACCGATGGCCCGGAGCTGTTGGAGTGCTGAGGAAATCTAGCTCTCCCAAGGAGGCGTGCAGTGTGTTGCCCTACACTTAGCATATTGAGAGTGACTGGGAAAGGTTTCCGGGCCTGGATGTTTCTTAGCTTCCCAGTCGAGCATGCCGGTCCTCGGTGTTCTTGCAGGGAATAGGGTGCCCACGAGAGTTACTAGGTGTCTTCATAAGCGTACTAAGGTTAAAAGAAAGCCGAACTGCAACTCATGTCTCCAGGAAACTGCTCCACGCTTCGGCTTCAGCGGGGCTATTCAAGGCTTTACCTTGAGGAAACGACTCACGTCAAGTTTCCTTTGAGCTCTAGAGCGGCTCAGGTGGAGCTCCCACCCAGGCTACGAAAGCACCCTGTTGATTTAGAAAAAACTCGTTCCCTTCCCAGAGCCCTGCCTACAGTGACTAGAAACTCGTCCAAAACACTGGTATTTAGGTAGGTTCAAGGCGGCATGAATGGAGCTTTCAAAATGGGAAAGCAAGCCTTGTGCCATCAGGTCCCCGTTTCCAGTGAACACGCAGCCTACCCCCTTGTGGTTTCTACCAAGTAAATATTCCCTCAAACTACACAGTGGTCCCTTCCCTGAAGAATGTTTTCTTGGCACGGAGTTCTGCATGTAGCGAACTGCCTCTCCCAAGGAACGCTTTGGTAACGCTATCGGGGCTTAGGCTCTTCTAAAACCCTGCCGTGTAAGAGGAAGAACTGTGCTTTGGTTACAGGAGGAACGCAAGCCGAGTTTCTCCTGTAAGTGTGGGGCCTCAAGGTATGACTTTGTGGAAGGAATGCGAAGCAGTTTTGATTTCTCCGTGCCGCTCAGCCTAGGGCATTGAGGCAATTTGCATGACATGTAGGACGTGAGAGAACAGATTACATGGAGCTGTTGGAGTGCTGAGGAAATGTAGCACTCCCAAGGAAGAGTGCCGTGTGTTGCCCTACACTTAACATACACAGAGTGACTGGGAAAGGTATCCGGGCCTGGAGGTTTCTTAGCAACCCAGTGGAGCCTGCCGGTACTCGGTGTTCTTGCACGGAATCGGGTGCCCAGCGAGATCCTAGGTGTCTTGAAAAGCGTACTAACGTTAAAAGAAAGGAGAACTGCAAGTAACGTCTCAAGGCAACTGCTCCACGTTCCGCTTCAGCAGGGATATTCAAGGCTTTACCTGGAGGAAAGGACTCACGTCAAGTTTCCTTGTAGCTCTAGAGCGTCTCAGGAGGAGCTCCCACCCAGGCTATGAAAGCACCCTGTTGATTTAGAAACAACTCGTTCCCTGCCCAGAGCCCTGCCTACAGTGACTAGAAACTTGTCCAAAACACTGGTATTTAGGTAGGTTCAAGGCGGCATGAATGGAGCTTTCAAAATGGGAAAGCAAGCCTTGTGCCATCAGGTCTCCGTTTCCAGTGAACACGCAGCCTACCTCCTTGTGATTTCTACCAAGTTACTATACACTCTAGCTACACACTGGTCCCTTCCCTGAAGAACGTGTTCTTGGCACGGAGTTCTGCATGTAGCGAACTGCCTCTCCCAAGGAATGCTCTAGGTTCGCTATAGGGGCTTAGCCTCTTCTAAATCCCTGCAGTGTAAGAGGAAGAACTGTGCTTTGGTTACAGCAGGAACGCAAGGCAACTTTCTCCTGTAAGTATGGGGTCTTAAGGTATGACTTTGTAGAAGGAATGTGAAACAGTGTTGGTTTCTCAGTGCCGCTCAGCCTAGGGCATTGAGGCAGATATGCATGACATGTAGACGTGAGACAACCGATGGCCCGGAGCTGTTGGAGTGCTGAGGAAATCTAGCTCTCCCAAGGAGGCGTGCAGTGTGTTGCCCTACACTTAGCATATTGAGAGTGACTGGGAAAGGTTTCCGGGCCTGGATGTTTCTTAGCTTCCCAGTCGAGCATGCCGGTCCTCGGTGTTCTTGCAGGGAATAGGGTGCCCACGAGAGTTACTAGGTGTCTTCATAAGCGTACTAAGGTTAAAAGAAAGCCGAACTGCAACTCATGTCTCCAGGAAACTGCTCCACGCTTCGGCTTCAGCGGGGCTATTCAAGGCTTTACCTTGAGGAAACGACTCACGTCAAGTTTCCTTTGAGCTCTAGAGCGGCTCAGGTGGAGCTCCCACCCAGGCTACGAAAGCACCCTGTTGATTTAGAAAAAACTCGTTCCCTTCCCAGAGCCCTGCCTACAGTGACTAGAAACTCGTCCAAAACACTGGTATTTAGGTAGGTTCAAGGCGGCATGAATGGAGCTTTGAAAATGGGAAAGCAAGCCTTGTGCCATCAGGTCCCCGTTTCCAGTGAACACGCAGCCTACCCCCTTGTGGTTTCTACCAAGTAAATATTCCCTCAAACTACACAGTGGTCCCTTCCCTGAAGAATGTTTTCTTGGCACGGAGTTCTGCATGTAGCGAACTGCCTCTCCCAAGGAACGCTTTGGTAACGCTATCGGGGCTTAGGCTCTTCTAAAACCCTGCCGTGTAAGAGGAAGAACTGTGCTTTGGTTACAGGAGGAACGCAAGCCGAGTTTCTCCTGTAAGTGTGGGGCCTCAAGGTATGACTTTGTGGAAGGAATGCGAAGCAGTTTTGATTTCTCCGTGCCGCTCAGCCTAGGGCATTGAGGCAATTTGCATGACATGTAGGACGTGAGAGAACAGATTACATGGAGCTGTTGGAGTGCTGAGGAAATGTAGCTCTCCCAAGGAAGAGTGCAGTGTGTTGCCCTACACTTAACATACACAGAGTGACTGGGAAAGGTATCCGGGCCTGGAGGTTTCTTAGCAACCCAGTGGAGCCTGCCGGTACTCGGTGTTCTTGCACGGAATCGGGTGCCCAGCGAGATCCTAGGTGTCTTGCAAAGCGTACTAACGTTAAAAGAAAGGAGAACTGCAAGTAATGTCTCAAGGCAACTGCTCCACGTTCCGCTTCAGCAGGGATATTCAAGGCTTTACCTGGAGGAAAGGACTCACGTCAAGTTTCCTTGTAGCTCTAGAGCGTCTCAGGAGGAGCTCCCACCCAGGCTATGAAAGCACCCTGTTGATTTAGAAACAACTCGTTCCCTGCCCAGAGCCCTGCCTACAGTGACTAGAAACTTGTCCAAAACACTGGTATTTAGGTAGGTTCAAGGCGGCATGAATGGAGCTTTCAAAATGGGAAAGCAAGCCTTGTGCCATCAGGTCTCCGTTTCCAGTGAACACGCAGCCTACCTCCTTGTGATTTCTACCAAGTTACTATACACTCTAGCTACACACTGGTCCCTTCCCTGAAGAACGTGTTCTTGGCACGGAGTTCTGCATGTAGCGAACTGCCTCTCCCAAGGAATGCTCTAGGTTCGCTATAGGGGCTTAGCCTCTTCTAAATCCCTGCAGTGTAAGAGGAAGAACTGTGCTTTGGTTACAGCAGGAACGCAAGGCAACTTTCTCCTGTAAGTATGGGGTCTTAAGGTATGACTTTGTAGAAGGAATGTGAAACAGTGTTGGTTTCTCAGTGCCGCTCAGCCTAGGGCATTGAGGCAGATATGCATGACATGTAGACGTGAGACAACCGATGGCCCGGAGCTGTTGGAGTGCTGAGGAAATCTAGCTCTCCCAAGGAGGCGTGCAGTGTGTTGCCCTACACTTAGCATATTGAGAGTGACTGGGAAAGGTTTCCGGGCCTGGATGTTTCTTAGCTTCCCAGTCGAGCATGCCGGTCCTCGGTGTTCTTGCAGGGAATAGGGTGCCCACGAGAGTTACTAGGTGTCTTCATAAGCGTACTAAGGTTAAAAGAAAGCCGAACTGCAACTCATGTCTCCAGGAAACTGCTCCACGCTTCGGCTTCAGCGGGGCTATTCAAGGCTTTACCTTGAGGAAACGACTCACGTCAAGTTTCCTTTGAGCTCTAGAGCGGCTCAGGTGGAGCTCCCACCCAGGCTACGAAAGCACCCTGTTGATTTAGAAAAAACTCGTTCCCTTCCCAGAGCCCTGCCTACAGTGACTAGAAACTCGTCCAAAACACTGGTATTTAGGTAGGTTCAAGGCGGCATGAATGGAGCTTTGAAAATGGGAAAGCAAGCCTTGTGCCATCAGGTCCCCGTTTCCAGTGAACACGCAGCCTACCCCCTTGTGGTTTCTACCAAGTAAATATTCCCTCAAACTACACAGTGGTCCCTTCCCTGAAGAATGTTTTCTTGGCACGGAGTTCTGCATGTAGCGAACTGCCTCTCCCAAGGAACGCTTTGGTAACGCTATCGGGGCTTAGGCTCTTCTAAAACCCTGCCGTGTAAGAGGAAGAACTGTGCTTTGGTTACAGGAGGAACGCAAGCCGAGTTTCTCCTGTAAGTGTGGGGCCTCAAGGTATGACTTTGTGGAAGGAATGCGAAGCAGTTTTGATTTCTCCGTGCCGCTCAGCCTAGGGCATTGAGGCAATTTGCATGACATGTAGGACGTGAGAGAACAGATTACATGGAGCTGTTGGAGTGCTGAGGAAATGTAGCTCTCCCAAGGAAGAGTGCAGTGTGTTGCCCTACACTTAACATACACAGAGTGACTGGGAAAGGTATCCGGGCCTGGAGGTTTCTTAGCAACCCAGTGGAGCCTGCCGGTACTCGGTGTTCTTGCACGGAATCGGGTGCCCAGCGAGATCCTAGGTGTCTTGCAAAGCGTACTAACGTTAAAAGAAAGGAGAACTGCAAGTAATGTCTCAAGGCAACTGCTCCACGTTCCGCTTCAGCAGGGATATTCAAGGCTTTACCTGGAGGAAAGGACTCACGTCAAGTTTCCTTGTAGCTCTAGAGCGTCTCAGGAGGAGCTCCCACCCAGGCTATGAAAGCACCCTGTTGATTTAGAAACAACTCGTTCCCTGCCCAGAGCCCTGCCTACAGTGACTAGAAACTTGTCCAAAACACTGGTATTTAGGTAGGTTCAAGGCGGCATGAATGGAGCTTTCAAAATGGGAAAGCAAGCCTTGTGCCATCAGGTCTCCGTTTCCAGTGAACACGCAGCCTACCTCCTTGTGATTTCTACCAAGTTACTATACACTCTAGCTACACACTGGTCCCTTCCCTGAATAACGTGTTCTTGGCACGGAGTTCTGCATGTAGCGAACTGCCTCTCCCAAGGAATGCTCTAGGTACGCTATAGGGGCTTAGCCTCTTCTAAATCCCTGCAGTGTAAGAGGAAGAACTGTGCTTTGGTTACAGCAGGAACGCAAGGCAACTTTCTCCTGTAAGTATGGGGTCTTAAGGTATGACTTTGTAGAAGGAATGTGAAACAGTGTTGGTTTCTCAGTGCCGCTCAGCCTAGGGCATTGAGGCAGATACGCATGACATGTAGACGTGAGACAACCGATTGCCCGGAGCTGTTGGAGTGCTGAGGAAATCTAGCTCTCCCAAGGAGGCGTGCAGTGTGTTGCCCTACACTTAGCATATTGAGAGTGACTGGGAAAGGTTTCCGGGCCTGGATGTTTCTTAGCTTCCCAGTCGAGCATGCCGGTCCTCGGTGTTCTTGCAGGGAATAGGGTGCCCACGAGAGTTACTAGGTGTCTTCATAAGCGTACTAAGGTTAAAAGAAAGCCGAACTGCAACTCATGTCTCCAGGAAACTGCTCCACGCTTCGGCTTCAGCGGGGCTATTCAAGGCTTTACCTTGAGGAAACGACTCACGTCAAGTTTCCTTTGAGCTCTAGAGCGGCTCAGGTGGAGCTCCCACCCAGGCTACGAAAGCACCCTGTTGATTTAGAAAAAACTCGTTCCCTTCCCAGAGCCCTGCCTACAGTGACTAGAAACTCGTCCAAAACACTGGTATTTAGGTAGGTTCAAGGCGGCATGAATGGAGCTTTCAAAATGGGAAAGCAAGCCTTGTGCCATCAGGTCCCCGTTTCCAGTGAACACGCAGCCTACCCCCTTGTGGTTTCTACCAAGTAAATATTCCCTCAAACTACACAGTGGTCCCTTCCCTGAAGAATGTTTTCTTGGCACGGAGTTCTGCATGTAGCGAACTGCCTCTCCCAAGGAACGCTTTGGTAACGCTATCGGGGCTTAGGCTCTTCTAAAACCCTGCCGTGTAAGAGGAAGAACTGTGCTTTGGTTACAGGAGGAACGCAAGCCGAGTTTCTCCTGTAAGTGTGGGGCCTCAAGGTATGACTTTGTGGAAGGAATGCGAAGCAGTTTTGATTTCTCCGTGCCGCTCAGCCTAGGGCATTGAGGCAATTTGCATGACATGTAGGACGTGAGAGAACAGATTCCATGGAGCTGTTGGAGTGCTGAGGAAATGTAGCTCTCCCAAGGAAGAGTGCAGTGTGTTGCCCTACACTTAACATACACAGAGTGACTGGGAAAGGTATCCGGGCCTGGAGGTTTCTTAGCAACCCAGTGGAGCCTGCCGGTACTCGGTGTTCTTGCACGGAATAGGGTGCCCAGCGAGATCCTAGGTGTCTTGCAAAGCGTACTAACGTTAAAAGAAAGGAGAACTGCAAGTAATGTCTCAAGGCAACTGCTCCACGTTCCGCTTCAGCAGGGATATTCAAGGCTTTACCTGGAGGAAAGGACTCACGTCAAGTTTCCTTGTAGCTCTAGAGCGTCTCAGGAGGAGCTCCCACCCAGGCTATGAAAGCACCCTGTTGATTTAGAAACAACTCGTTCCCTGCCCAGAGCCCTGCCTACAGTGACTAGAAACTTGTCCAAAACACTGGTATTTAGGTAGGTTCAAGGCGGCATGAATGGAGCTTTCAAAATGGGAAAGCAAGCCTTGTGCCATCAGGTCTCCGTTTCCAGTGAACACGCAGCCTACCTCCTTGTGATTTCTACCAAGTTACTATACACTCTAGCTACACACTGGTCCCTTCCCTGAATAACGTGTTCTTGGCACGGAGTTCTGCATGTAGCGAACTGCCTCTCCCAAGGAATGCTCTAGGTACGCTATAGGGGCTTAGCCTCTTCTAAATCCCTGCAGTGTAAGAGGAAGAACTGTGCTTTGGTTACAGCAGGAACGCAAGGCAACTTTCTCCTGTAAGTATGGGGTCTTAAGGTATGACTTTGTAGAAGGAATGTGAAACAGTGTTGGTTTCTCAGTGCCGCTCAGCCTAGGGCATTGAGGCAGATACGCATGACATGTAGACGTGAGACAACCGATTGCCCGGAGCTGTTGGAGTGCTGAGGAAATCTAGCTCTCCCAAGGAGGCGTGCAGTGTGTTGCCCTACACTTAGCATATTGAGAGTGACTGGGAAAGGTTTCCGGGCCTGGATGTTTCTTAGCTTCCCAGTCGAGCATGCCGGTCCTCGGTGTTCTTGCAGGGAATAGGGTGCCCACGAGAGTTACTAGGTGTCTTCATAAGCGTACTAAGGTTAAAAGAAAGCCGAACTGCAACTCATGTCTCCAGGAAACTGCTCCACGCTTCGGCTTCAGCGGGGCTATTCAAGGCTTTACCTTGAGGAAACGACTCACGTCAAGTTTCCTTTGAGCTCTAGAGCGGCTCAGGTGGAGCTCCCACCCAGGCTACGAAAGCACCCTGTTGATTTAGAAAAAACTCGTTCCCTTCCCAGAGCCCTGCCTACAGTGACTAGAAACTCGTCCAAAACACTGGTATTTAGGTAGGTTCAAGGCGGCATGAATGGAGCTTTGAAAATGGGAAAGCAAGCCTTGTGCCATCAGGTCCCCGTTTCCAGTGAACACGCAGCCTACCCCCTTGTGGTTTCTACCAAGTAAATATTCCCTCAAACTACACAGTGGTCCCTTCCCTGAAGAATGTTTTCTTGGCACGGAGTTCTGCATGTAGCGAACTGCCTCTCCCAAGGAACGCTTTGGTAACGCTATCGGGGCTTAGGCTCTTCTAAAACCCTGCCGTGTAAGAGGAAGAACTGTGCTTTGGTTACAGGAGGAACGCAAGCCGAGTTTCTCCTGTAAGTGTGGGGCCTCAAGGTATGACTTTGTGGAAGGAATGCGAAGCAGTTTTGATTTCTCCGTGCCGCTCAGCCTAGGGCATTGAGGCAATTTGCATGACATGTAGGACGTGAGAGAACAGATTCCATGGAGCTGTTGGAGTGCTGAGGAAATGTAGCTCTCCCAAGGAAGAGTGCAGTGTGTTGCCCTACACTTAACATACACAGAGTGACTGGGAAAGGTATCCGGGCCTGGAGGTTTCTTAGCAACCCAGTGGAGCCTGCCGGTACTCGGTGTTCTTGCACGGAATCGGGTGCCCAGCGAGATCCTAGGTGTCTTGCAAAGCGTACTAACGTTAAAAGAAAGGAGAACTGCAAGTAATGTCTCAAGGCAACTGCTCCACGTTCCGCTTCAGCAGGGATATTCAAGGCTTTACCTGGAGGAAAGGACTCACGTCAAGTTTCCTTGTAGCTCTAGAGCGTCTCAGGAGGAGCTCCCACCCAGGCTATGAAAGCACCCTGTTGATTTAGAAACAACTCGTTCCCTGCCCAGAGCCCTGCCTACAGTGACTAGAAACTTGTCCAAAACACTGGTATTTAGGTAGGTTCAAGGCGGCATGAATGGAGCTTTCAAAATGGGAAAGCAAGCCTTGTGCCATCAGGTCTCCGTTTCCAGTGAACACGCAGCCTACCTCCTTGTGATTTCTACCAAGTTACTATACACTCTAGCTACACACTGGTCCCTTCCCTGAATAACGTGTTCTTGGCACGGAGTTCTGCATGTAGCGAACTGCCTCTCCCAAGGAATGCTCTAGGTACGCTATAGGGGCTTAGCCTCTTCTAAATCCCTGCAGTGTAAGAGGAAGAACTGTGCTTTGGTTACAGCAGGAACGCAAGGCAACTTTCTCCTGTAAGTATGGGGTCTTAAGGTATGACTTTGTAGAAGGAATGTGAAACAGTGTTGGTTTCTCAGTGCCGCTCAGCCTAGGGCATTGAGGCAGATACGCATGACATGTAGACGTGAGACAACCGATTGCCCGGAGCTGTTGGAGTGCTGAGGAAATCTAGCTCTCCCAAGGAGGCGTGCAGTGTGTTGCCCTACACTTAGCATATTGAGAGTGACTGGGAAAGGTTTCCGGGCCTGGATGTTTCTTAGCTTCCCAGTCGAGCATGCCGGTCCTCGGTGTTCTTGCAGGGAATAGGGTGCCCACGAGAGTTACTAGGTGTCTTCATAAGCGTACTAAGGTTAAAAGAAAGCCGAACTGCAACTCATGTCTCCAGGAAACTGCTCCACGCTTCGGCTTCAGCGGGGCTATTCAAGGCTTTACCTTGAGGAAACGACTCACGTCAAGTTTCCTTTGAGCTCTAGAGCGGCTCAGGTGGAGCTCCCACCCAGGCTACGAAAGCACCCTGTTGATTTAGAAAAAACTCGTTCCCTTCCCAGAGCCCTGCCTACAGTGACTAGAAACTCGTCCAAAACACTGGTATTTAGGTAGGTTCAAGGCGGCATGAATGGAGCTTTGAAAATGGGAAAGCAAGCCTTGTGCCATCAGGTCCCCGTTTCCAGTGAACACGCAGCCTACCCCCTTGTGGTTTCTACCAAGTAAATATTCCCTCAAACTACACAGTGGTCCCTTCCCTGAAGAATGTTTTCTTGGCACGGAGTTCTGCATGTAGCGAACTGCCTCTCCCAAGGAACGCTTTGGTAACGCTATCGGGGCTTAGGCTCTTCTAAAACCCTGCCGTGTAAGAGGAAGAACTGTGCTTTGGTTACAGGAGGAACGCAAGCCGAGTTTCTCCTGTAAGTGTGGGGCCTCAAGGTATGACTTTGTGGAAGGAATGCGAAGCAGTTTTGATTTCTCCGTGCCGCTCAGCCTAGGGCATTGAGGCAATTTGCATGACATGTAGGACGTGAGAGAACAGATTCCATGGAGCTGTTGGAGTGCTGAGGAAATGTAGCTCTCCCAAGGAAGAGTGCAGTGTGTTGCCCTACACTTAACATACACAGAGTGACTGGGAAAGGTATCCGGGCCTGGAGGTTTCTTAGCAACCCAGTGGAGCCTGCCGGTACTCGGTGTTCTTGCACGGAATAGGGTGCCCAGCGAGATCCTAGGTGTCTTGCAAAGCGTACTAACGTTAAAAGAAAGGAGAACTGCAAGTAATGTCTCAAGGCAACTGCTCCACGTTCCGCTTCAGCAGGGATATTCAAGGCTTTACCTGGAGGAAAGGACTCACGTCAAGTTTCCTTGTAGCTCTAGAGCGTCTCAGGAGGAGCTCCCACCCAGGCTATGAAAGCACCCTGTTGATTTAGAAACAACTCGTTCCCTGCCCAGAGCCCTGCCTACAGTGACTAGAAACTTGTCCAAAACACTGGTATTTAGGTAGGTTCAAGGCGGCATGAATGGAGCTTTCAAAATGGGAAAGCAAGCCTTGTGCCATCAGGTCTCCGTTTCCAGTGAACACGCAGCCTACCTCCTTGTGATTTCTACCAAGTTACTATACACTCTAGCTACACACTGGTCCCTTCCCTGAATAACGTGTTCTTGGCACGGAGTTCTGCATGTAGCGAACTGCCTCTCCCAAGGAATGCTCTAGGTACGCTATAGGGGCTTAGCCTCTTCTAAATCCCTGCAGTGTAAGAGGAAGAACTGTGCTTTGGTTACAGCAGGAACGCAAGGCAACTTTCTCCTGTAAGTATGGGGTCTTAAGGTATGACTTTGTAGAAGGAATGTGAAACAGTGTTGGTTTCTCAGTGCCGCTCAGCCTAGGGCATTGAGGCAGATACGCATGACATGTAGACGTGAGACAACCGATTGCCCGGAGCTGTTGGAGTGCTGAGGAAATCTAGCTCTCCCAAGGAGGCGTGCAGTGTGTTGCCCTACACTTAGCATATTGAGAGTGACTGGGAAAGGTTTCCGGGCCTGGATGTTTCTTAGCTTCCCAGTCGAGCATGCCGGTCCTCGGTGTTCTTGCAGGGAATAGGGTGCCCACGAGAGTTACTAGGTGTCTTCATAAGCGTACTAAGGTTAAAAGAAAGCCGAACTGCAACTCATGTCTCCAGGAAACTGCTCCACGCTTCGGCTTCAGCGGGGCTATTCAAGGCTTTACCTTGAGGAAACGACTCACGTCAAGTTTCCTTTGAGCTCTAGAGCGGCTCAGGTGGAGCTCCCACCCAGGCTACGAAAGCACCCTGTTGATTTAGAAAAAACTCGTTCCCTTCCCAGAGCCCTGCCTACAGTGACTAGAAACTCGTCCAAAACACTGGTATTTAGGTAGGTTCAAGGCGGCATGAATGGAGCTTTGAAAATGGGAAAGCAAGCCTTGTGCCATCAGGTCCCCGTTTCCAGTGAACACGCAGCCTACCCCCTTGTGGTTTCTACCAAGTAAATATTCCCTCAAACTACACAGTGGTCCCTTCCCTGAAGAATGTTTTCTTGGCACGGAGTTCTGCATGTAGCGAACTGCCTCTCCCAAGGAACGCTTTGGTAACGCTATCGGGGCTTAGGCTCTTCTAAAACCCTGCCGTGTAAGAGGAAGAACTGTGCTTTGGTTACAGGAGGAACGCAAGCCGAGTTTCTCCTGTAAGTGTGGGGCCTCAAGGTATGACTTTGTGGAAGGAATGCGAAGCAGTTTTGATTTCTCCGTGCCGCTCAGCCTAGGGCATTGAGGCAATTTGCATGACATGTAGGACGTGAGAGAACAGATTCCATGGAGCTGTTGGAGTGCTGAGGAAATGTAGCTCTCCCAAGGAAGAGTGCAGTGTGTTGCCCTACACTTAACATACACAGAGTGACTGGGAAAGGTATCCGGGCCTGGAGGTTTCTTAGCAACCCAGTGGAGCCTGCCGGTACTCGGTGTTCTTGCACGGAATCGGGTGCCCAGCGAGATCCTAGGTGTCTTGCAAAGCGTACTAACGTTAAAAGAAAGGAGAACTGCAAGTAATGTCTCAAGGCAACTGCTCCACGTTCCGCTTCAGCAGGGATATTCAAGGCTTTACCTGGAGGAAAGGACTCACGTCAAGTTTCCTTGTAGCTCTAGAGCGTCTCAGGAGGAGCTCCCACCCAGGCTATGAAAGCACCCTGTTGATTTAGAAACAACTCGTTCCCTGCCCAGAGCCCTGCCTACAGTGACTAGAAACTTGTCCAAAACACTGGTATTTAGGTAGGTTCAAGGCGGCATGAATGGAGCTTTCAAAATGGGAAAGCAAGCCTTGTGCCATCAGGTCTCCGTTTCCAGTGAACACGCAGCCTACCTCCTTGTGATTTCTACCAAGTTACTATACACGCTAGCTACACACTGGTCCCTTCCCTGAAGAACGTGTTCTTGGCACGGAGTTCTGCATGTAGCGAACTGCCTCTCCCAAGGAATGCTCTAGGTTCGCTATAGGGGCTTAGCCTCTTCTAAATCCCTGCAGTGTAAGAGGAAGAACTGTGCTTTGGTTACAGCAGGAACGCAAGGCAACTTTCTCCTGTAAGTATGGGGTCTTAAGGTATGACTTTGTAGAAGGAATGTGAAACAGTATTGGTTTCTCAGTGCCGCTCAGCCTAGGGCATTGAGGCAGATATGCATGACATGTAGACGTGAGACAACCGATGGCCCGGAGCTGTTGGAGTGCTGAGGAAATCTAGCTCTCCCAAGGAGGCGTGCAGTGTGTTGCCCTACACTTAGCATATTGAGAGTGACTGGGAAAGGTTTCCGGGCCTGGATGTTTCTTAGCTTCCCAGTCGAGCATGCCGGTCCTCGGTGTTCTTGCAGGGAATAGGGTGCCCACGAGAGTTACTAGGTGTCTTCATAAGCGTACTAAGGTTAAAAGAAAGCCGAACTGCAACTCATGTCTCCAGGAAACTGCTCCACGCTTCGGCTTCAGCGGGGCTATTCAAGGCTTTACCTTGAGGAAACGACTCACGTCAAGTTTCCTTTGAGCTCTAGAGCGGCTCAGGTGGAGCTCCCACCCAGGCTACGAAAGCACCCTGTTGATTTAGAAAAAACTCGTTCCCTTCCCAGAGCCCTGCCTACAGTGACTAGAAACTCGTCCAAAACACTGGTATTTAGGTAGGTTCAAGGCGGCATGAATGGAGCTTTCAAAATGGGAAAGCAAGCCTTGTGCCATCAGGTCCCCGTTTCCAGTGAACACGCAGCCTACCCCCTTGTGGTTTCTACCAAGTAAATATTCCCTCAAACTACACAGTGGTCCCTTCCCTGAAGAATGTTTTCTTGGCACGGAGTTCTGCATGTAGCGAACTGCCTCTCCCAAGGAACGCTTTGGTAACGCTATCGGGGCTTAGGCTCTTCTAAAACCCTGCCGTGTAAGAGGAAGAACTGTGCTTTGGTTACAGCAGGAACGCAAGCCGAGTTTCTCCTGTAAGTGTGGGGCCTCAAGGTATGACTTTGTGGAAGGAATGCGAAGCAGTTTTGATTTCTCCGTGCCGCTCAGCCTAGGGCATTGAGGCAATTTGCATGATATGTAGGACGTGAGAGAACAGATTACATGGAGCTGTTGGAGTGCTGAGGAAATGTAGCACTCCCAAGGAAGAGTGCAGTGTGTTGCCCTACACTTAACATACACAGAGTGACTGGGAAAGCTATCCGGGCCTGGAGGTTTCTTAGCAACCCACTGGAGCCTGCCGGTACTCGGTGTTCTTGCACGGAATCGGGTGCCCAGCGAGATCCTAGGTGTCTTGCAAAGCGTACTAACGTTAAAAGAAAGGAGAACTGCAAGTAACGTCTCAAGGCAACTGCTCCACGTTCCGCTTCAGCAGGGATATTCAAGGCTTTACCTGGAGGAAAGGACTCACGTCAAGTTTCCTTGTAGCTCTAGAGCGTCTCAGGAGGAGCTCCCACCCAGGCTATGAAAGCACCCTGTTGATTTAGAAAAAACTCGTTCCCTGCCCAGAGCCCTGCCTACAGTGACTAGAAACTTGTCCAAAACACTGGTATTTAGGTAGGTTCAAGGCGGCATGAATGGAGCTTTCAAAATGGGAAAGCAAGCCTTGTGCCATCAGGTCTCCGTTTCCAGTGAACACGCAGCCTACCTCCTTGTGATTTCTACCAAGTTACTATACACTCTAGCTACACACTGGTCCCTTCCCTGAAGAACGTGTTCTTGGCACGGAGTTCTGCATGTAGCGAACTGCCTCTCCCAAGGAATGCTCTAGGTACGCTATAGGGGCTTAGCCTCTTCTAAATCCCTGCAGTGTAAGAGGAAGAACTGTGCTTTGGTTACAGCAGGAACGCAAGGCAACTTTCTCCTGTAAGTATGGGGTCTTAAGGTATGACTTTGTAGAAGGAATGTGAAACAGTATTGGTTTCTCAGTGCCGCTCAGCCTAGGGCATTGAGGCAGATATGCATGACATGTAGACGTGAGACAACCGATGGCCCGGAGCTGTTGGAGTGCTGAGGAAATCTAGCTCTCCCAAGGAGGCGTGCAGTGTGTTGCCCTACACTTAGCATATTGAGAGTGACTGGGAAAGGTTTCCGGGCCTGGATGTTTCTTAGCTTCCCAGTCGAGCATGCCGGTCCTCGGTGTTCTTGCAGGGAATAGGGTGCCCACGAGAGTTACTAGGTGTCTTCATAAGCGTACTAAGGTTAAAAGAAAGCCGAACTGCAACTCATGTCTCCAGGAAACTGCTCCACGCTTCGGCTTCAGCGGGGCTATTCAAGGCTTTACCTTGAGGAAACGACTCACGTCAAGTTTCCTTTGAGCTCTAGAGCGGCTCAGGTGGAGCTCCCACCCAGGCTACGAAAGCACCCTGTTGATTTAGAAAAAACTCGTTCCCTTCCCAGAGCCCTGCCTACAGTGACTAGAAACTCGTCCAAAACACTGGTATTTAGGTAGGTTCAAGGCGGCATGAATGGAGCTTTCAAAATGGGAAAGCAAGCCTTGTGCCATCAGGTCCCCGTTTCCAGTGAACACGCAGCCTACCCCCTTGTGGTTTCTACCAAGTAAATATTCCCTCAAACTACACAGTGGTCCCTTCCCTGAAGAATGTTTTCTTGGCACGGAGTTCTGCATGTAGCGAACTGCCTCTCCCAAGGAACGCTTTGGTAACGCTATCGGGGCTTAGGCTCTTCTAAAACCCTGCCGTGTAAGAGGAAGAACTGTGCTTTGGTTACAGGAGGAACGCAAGCCGAGTTTCTCCTGTAAGTGTGGGGCCTCAAGGTATGACTTTGTGGAAGGAATGCGAAGCAGTTTTGATTTCTCCGTGCCGCTCAGCCTAGGGCATTGAGGCAATTTGCATGACATGTAGGACGTGAGAGAACAGATTACATGGAGCTGTTGGAGTGCTGAGGAAATGTAGCTCTCCCAAGGAAGAGTGCCGTGTGTTGCCCTACACTTAACATACACAGAGTGACTGGGAAAGGTATCCGGGCCTGGAGGTTTCTTAGCAACCCAGTGGAGCCTGCCGGTACTCGGTGTTCTTGCACGGAATCGGGTGCCCAGCGAGATCCTAGGTGTCTTGCAAAGCGTACTAACGTTAAAAGAAAGGAGAACTGCAAGTAATGTCTCAAGGCAACTGCTCCACGTTCCGCTTCAGCAGGGATATTCAAGGCTTTACCTGGAGGAAAGGACTCACGTCAAGTTTCCTTGTAGCTCTAGAGCGTCTCAGGAGGAGCTCCCACCCAGGCTATGAAAGCACCCTGTTGATTTAGAAACAACTCGTTCCCTGCCCAGAGCCCTGCCTACAGTGACTAGAAACTTGTCCAAAACACTGGTATTTAGGTAGGTTCAAGGCGGCATGAATGGAGCTTTCAAAATGGGAAAGCAAGCCTTGTGCCATCAGGTCTCCGTTTCCAGTGAACACGCAGCCTACCTCCTTGTGATTTCTACCAAGTTACTATACACGCTAGCTACACACTGGTCCCTTCCCTGAAGAACGTGTTCTTGGCACGGAGTTCTGCATGTAGCGAACTGCCTCTCCCAAGGAATGCTCTAGGTTCGCTATAGGGGCTTAGCCTCTTCTAAATCCCTGCAGTGTAAGAGGAAGAACTGTGCTTTGGTTACAGCAGGAACGCAAGGCAACTTTCTCCTGTAAGTATGGGGTCTTAAGGTATGACTTTGTAGAAGGAATGTGAAACAGTATTGGTTTCTCAGTGCCGCTCAGCCTAGGGCATTGAGGCAGATATGCATGACATGTAGACGTGAGACAACCGATGGCCCGGAGCTGTTGGAGTGCTGAGGAAATCTAGCTCTCCCAAGGAGGCGTGCAGTGTGTTGCCCTACACTTAGCATATTGAGAGTGACTGGGAAAGGTTTCCGGGCCTGGATGTTTCTTAGCTTCCCAGTCGAGCATGCCGGTCCTCGGTGTTCTTGCAGGGAATAGGGTGCCCACGAGAGTTACTAGGTGTCTTCATAAGCGTACTAAGGTTAAAAGAAAGCCGAACTGCAACTCATGTCTCCAGGAAACTGCTCCACGCTTCGGCTTCAGCGGGGCTATTCAAGGCTTTACCTTGAGGAAACGACTCACGTCAAGTTTCCTTTGAGCTCTAGAGCGGCTCAGGTGGAACTCCCACCCAGGCTACGAAAGCACCCTGTTGATTTAGAAAAAACTCGTTCCCTTCCCAGAGCCCTGCCTACAGTGACTAGAAACTCGTCCAAAACACTGGTATTTAGGTAGGTTCAAGGCGGCATGAATGGAGCTTTCAAAATGGGAAAGCAAGCCTTGTGCCATCAGGTCCCCGTTTCCAGTGAACACGCAGCCTACCCCCTTGTGGTTTCTACCAAGTAAATATTCCCTCAAACTACACAGTGGTCCCTTCCCTGAAGAATGTTTTCTTGGCACGGAGTTCTGCATGTAGCGAACTGCCTCTCCCAAGGAACGCTTTGGTAACGCTATCGGGGCTTAGGCTCTTCTAAAACCCTGCCGTGTAAGAGGAAAAACTGTGCTTTGGTTACAGGAGGAACGCAAGCCGAGTTTCTCCTGTAAGTGTGGGGCCTCAAGGTATGACTTTGTGGAAGGAATGCGAAGCAGTTTTGATTTCTCCGTGCCGCTCAGCCTAGGGCATTGAGGCAATTTGCATGACATGTAGGACGTGAGAGAACAGATTACATGGAGCTGTTGGAGTGCTGAGGAAATGTAGCACTCCCAAGGAAGAGTGCAGTGTGTTGCCCTACACTTAACATACACAGAGTGACTGGGAAAGCTATCCGGGCCTGGAGGTTTCTTAGCAACCCACTGGAGCCTGCCGGTACTCGGTGTTCTTGCACGGAATCGGGTGCCCAGCGAGATCCTAGGTGTCTTGAAAAGCGTACTAACGTTAAAAGAAAGGAGAACTGCAAGTAACGTCTCAAGGCAACTGCTCCACGTTCCGCTTCAGCAGGGATATTCAAGGCTTTACCTGGAGGAAAGGACTCACGTCAAGTTTCCTTGTAGCTCTAGAGCGTCTCAGGAGGAGCTCCCACCCAGGCTATGAAAGCACCCTGTTGATTTAGAAACAACTCGTTCCCTGCCCAGAGCCCTGCCTACAGTGACTAGAAACTTGTCCAAAACACTGGTATTTAGGTAGGTTCAAGGCGGCATGAATGGAGCTTTCAAAATGGGAAAGCAAGCCTTGTGCCATCAGGTCTCCGTTTCCAGTGAACACGCAGCCTACCTCCTTGTGATTTCTACCAAGTTACTATACACTCTAGCTACACACTGGTCCCTTCCCTGAATAACGTGTTCTTGGCACGGAGTTCTGCATGTAGCGAACTGCCTCTCCCAAGGAATGCTCTAGGTTCGCTATAGGGGCTTAGCCTCTTCTAAATCCCTGCAGTGTAAGAGGAAGAACTGTGCTTTGGTTACAGCAGGAACGCAAGGCAACTTTCTCCTGTAAGTATGGGGTCTTAAGGTATGACTTTGTAGAAGGAATGTGAAACAGTGTTGGTTTCTCAGTGCCGCTCAGCCTAGGGCATTGAGGCAGATATGCATGACATGTAGACGTGAGACAACCGATTGCCCGGAGCTGTTGGAGTGCTGAGGAAATCTAGCTCTCCCAAGGAGGCGTGCAGTGTGTTGCCCTACACTTAGCATATTGAGAGTGACTGGGAAAGGTTTCCGGGCCTGGATGTTTCTTAGCTTCCCAGTCGAGCATGCCGGTCCTCGGTGTTCTTGCAGGGAATAGGGTGCCCACGAGAGTTACTAGGTGTCTTCATAAGCGTACTAAGGTTAAAAGAAAGCCGAACTGCAACTCATGTCTCCAGGAAACTGCTCCACGCTTCGGCTTCAGCGGGGCTATTCAAGGCTTTACCTTGAGGAAACGACTCACGTCAAGTTTCCTTTGAGCTCTAGAGCGGCTCAGGTGGAGCTCCCACCCAGGCTACGAAAGCACCCTGTTGATTTAGAAAAAACTCGTTCCCTTCCCAGAGCCCTGCCTACAGTGACTAGAAACTCGTCCAAAACACTGGTATTTAGGTAGGTTCAAGGCGGCATGAATGGAGCTTTCAAAATGGGAAAGCAAGCCTTGTGCCATCAGGTCCCCGTTTCCAGTGAACACGCAGCCTACCCCCTTGTGGTTTCTACCAAGTAAATATTCCCTCAAACTACACAGTGGTCCCTTCCCTGAAGAATGTTTTCTTGGCACGGAGTTCTGCATGTAGCGAACTGCCTCTCCCAAGGAACGCTTTGGTAACGCTATCGGGGCTTAGGCTCTTCTAAAACCCTGCCGTGTAAGAGGAAAAACTGTGCTTTGGTTACAGGAGGAACGCAAGCCGAGTTTCTCCTGTAAGTGTGGGGCCTCAAGGTATGACTTTGTGGAAGGAATGCGAAGCAGTTTTGATTTCTCCGTGCCGCTCAGCCTAGGGCATTGAGGCAATTTGCATGACATGTAGGACGTGAGAGAACAGATTCCATGGAGCTGTTGGAGTGCTGAGGAAATGTAGCTCTCCCAAGGAAGAGTGCAGTGTGTTGCCCTACACTTAACATACACAGAGTGACTGGGAAAGGTATCCGGGCCTGGAGGTTTCTTAGCAACCCAGTGGAGCCTGCCGGTACTCGGTGTTCTTGCACGGAATCGGGTGCCCAGCGAGATCCTAGGTGTCTTGCAAAGCGTACTAACGTTAAAAGAAAGGAGAACTGCAAGTAATGTCTCAAGGCAACTGCTCCACGTTCCACTTCAGCAGGGATATTCAAGGCTTTACCTGGAGGAAAGGACTCACGTCAAGTTTCCTTGTAGCTCTAGAGCGTCTCAGGAGGAGCTCCCACCCAGGCTATGAAAGCACCCTGTTGATTTAGAAACAACTCGTTCCCTGCCCAGAGCCCTGCCTACAGTGACTAGAAACTTGTCCAAAACACTGGTATTTAGGTAGGTTCAAGGCGGCATGAATGGAGCTTTCAAAATGGGAAAGCAAGCCTTGTGCCATCAGGTCTCCGTTTCCAGTGAACACGCAGCCTACCTCCTTGTGATTTCTACCAAGTTACTATACACGCTAGCTACACACTGGTCCCTTCCCTGAAGAACGTGTTCTTGGCACGGAGTTCTGCATGTAGCGAACTGCCTCTCCCAAGGAATGCTCTAGGTTCGCTATAGGGGCTTAGCCTCTTCTAAATCCCTGCAGTGTAAGAGGAAGAACTGTGCTTTGGTTACAGCAGGAACGCAAGGCAACTTTCTCCTGTAAGTATGGGGTCTTAAGGTATGACTTTGTAGAAGGAATGTGAAACAGTATTGGTTTCTCAGTGCCGCTCAGCCTAGGGCATTGAGGCAGATATGCATGACATGTAGACGTGAGACAACCGATGGCCCGGAGCTGTTGGAGTGCTGAGGAAATCTAGCTCTCCCAAGGAGGCGTGCAGTGTGTTGCCCTACACTTAGCATATTGAGAGTGACTGGGAAAGGTTTCCGGGCCTGGATGTTTCTTAGCTTCCCAGTCGAGCATGCCGGTCCTCGGTGTTCTTGCAGGGAATAGGGTGCCCACGAGAGTTACTAGGTGTCTTCATAAGCGTACTAAGGTTAAAAGAAAGCCGAACTGCAACTCATGTCTCCAGGAAACTGCTCCACGCTTCGGCTTCAGCGGGGCTATTCAAGGCTTTACCTTGAAACGTCAAGTTTCCTTTGAGCTCTAGAGCGGCTCAGGTGGAACTCCCACCCAGGCTACGAAAGCACCCTGTTGATTTAGAAAAAACTCGTTCCCTGCCCAGAGCCCTGCCTACAGTGACTAGAAACTCGTCCAAAACACTGGTATTTAGGTAGGTTCAAGGCGGCATGAATGGAGCTTTCAAAATGGGAAAGCAAGCCTTGTGCCATCAGGTCCCCGTTTCCAGTGAACACGCAGCCTACCCCCTTGTGGTTTCTACCAAGTAAATATTCCCTCAAACTACACAGTGGTCCCTTCCCTGAAGAATGTTTTCTTGGCACGGAGTTCTGCATGTAGCGAACTGCCTCTCCCAAGGAACGCTTTGGTAACGCTATCGGGGCTTAGGCTCTTCTAAAACCCTGCCGTGTAAGAGGAAGAACTGTGCTTTGGTTACAGGAGGAACGCAAGCCGAGTTTCTCCTGTAAGTGTGGGGCCTCAAGGTATGACTTTGTGGAAGGAATGCGAAGCAGTTTTGATTTCTCCGTGCCGCTCAGCCTAGGGCATTGAGGCAATTTGCATGACATGTAGGACGTGAGAGAACAGATTACATGGAGCTGTTGGAGTGCTGAGGAAATGTAGCTCTCCCAAGGAAGAGTGCAGTGTGTTGCCCTACACTTAACATACACAGAGTGACTGGGAAAGGTATCCGGGCCTGGAGGTTTCTTAGCAACCCAGTGGAGCCTGCCGGTACTCGGTGTTCTTGCACGGAATCGGGTGCCCAGCGAGATCCTAGGTGTCTTGAAAAGCGTACTAACGTTAAAAGAAAGGAGAACTGCAAGTAATGTCTCAAGGCAACTGCTCCACGTTCCGCTTCAGCAGGGATATTCAAGGCTTTACCTGGAGGAAAGGACTCACGTCAAGTTTCCTTGTAGCTCTAGAGCGTCTCAGGAGGAGCTCCCACCCAGGCTATGAAAGCACCCTGTTGATTTAGAAACAACTCGTTCCCTGCCCAGAGCCCTGCCTACAGTGACTAGAAACTTGTCCAAAACACTGGTATTTAGGTAGGTTCAAGGCGGCATGAATGGAGCTTTCAAAATGGGAAAGCAAGCCTTGTGCCATCAGGTCTCCGTTTCCAGTGAACACGCAGCCTACCTCCTTGTGATTTCTACCAAGTTACTATACACTCTAGCTACACACTGGTCCCTTCCCTGAAGAACGTGTTCTTGGCACGGAGTTCTGCATGTAGCGAACTGCCTCTCCCAAGGAATGCTCTAGGTTCGCTATAGGGGCTTAGCCTCTTCTAAATCCCTGCAGTGTAAGAGGAAGAACTGTGCTTTGGTTACAGCAGGAACGCAAGGCAACTTTCTCCTGTAAGTATGGGGTCTTAAGGTATGACTTTGTAGAAGGAATGTGAAACAGTATTGGTTTCTCAGTGCCGCTCAGCCTAGGGCATTGAGGCAGATATGCATGACATGTAGACGTGAGACAACCGATGGCCCGGAGCTGTTGGAGTGCTGAGGAAATCTAGCTCTCCCAAGGAGGCGTGCAGTGTGTTGCCCTACACTTAGCATATTGAGAGTGACTGGGAAAGGTTTCCGGGCCTGGATGTTTCTTAGCTTCCCAGTCGAGCATGCCGGTCCTCGGTGTTCTTGCAGGGAATAGGGTGCCCACGAGAGTTACTAGGTGTCTTCATAAGCGTACTAAGGTTAAAAGAAAGCCGAACTGCAACTCATGTCTCCAGGAAACTGCTCCACGCTTCGGCTTCAGCGGGGCTATTCAAGGCTTTACCTTGAGGAAACGACTCACGTCAAGTTTCCTTTGAGCTCTAGAGCGGCTCAGGTGGAGCTCCCACCCAGGCTACGAAAGCACCCTGTTGATTTAGAAACAACTCGTTCCCTTCCCAGAGCCCTGCCTACAGTGACTAGAAACTCGTCCAAAACACTGGTATTTAGGTAGGTTCAAGGCGGCATGAATGGAGCTTTCAAAATGGGAAAGCAAGCCTTGTGCCATCAGGTCCCCGTTTCCAGTGAACACGCAGCCTACCCCCTTGTGGTTTCTACCAAGTAAATATTCCCTCAAACTACACAGTGGTCCCTTCCCTGAAGAATGTTTTCTTGGCACGGAGTTCTGCATGTAGCGAACTGCCTCTCCCAAGGAACGCTTTGGTAACGCTATCGGGGCTTAGGCTCTTCTAAAACCCTGCCGTGTAAGAGGAAGAACTGTGCTTTGGTTACAGGAGGAACGCAAGCCGAGTTTCTCCTGTAAGTGTGGGGCCTCAAGGTATGACTTTGTGGAAGGAATGCGAAGCAGTTTTGATTTCTCCGTGCCGCTCAGCCTAGGGCATTGAGGCAATTTGCATGACATGTAGGACGTGAGAGAACAGATTACATGGAGCTGTTGGAGTGCTGAGGAAATGTAGCACTCCCAAGGAAGAGTGCCGTGTGTTGCCCTACACTTAACATACACAGAGTGACTGGGAAAGGTATCCGGGCCTGGAGGTTTCTTAGCAACCCAGTGGAGCCTGCCGGTACTCGGTGTTCTTGCACGGAATCGGGTGCCCAGCGAGATCCTAGGTGTCTTGAAAAGCGTACTAACGTTAAAAGAAAGGAGAACTGCAAGTAACGTCTCAAGGCAACTGCTCCACGTTCCGCTTCAGCAGGGATATTCAAGGCTTTACCTGGAGGAAAGGACTCACGTCAAGTTTCCTTGTAGCTCTAGAGCGTCTCAGGAGGAGCTCCCACCCAGGCTATGAAAGCACCCTGTTGATTTAGAAACAACTCGTTCCCTGCCCAGAGCCCTGCCTACAGTGACTAGAAACTTGTCCAAAACACTGGTATTTAGGTAGGTTCAAGGCGGCATGAATGGAGCTTTCAAAATGGGAAAGCAAGCCTTGTGCCATCAGGTCTCCGTTTCCAGTGAACACGCAGCCTACCTCCTTGTGATTTCTACCAAGTTACTATACACTCTAGCTACACACTGGTCCCTTCCCTGAATAACGTGTTCTTGGCACGGAGTTCTGCATGTAGCGAACTGCCTCTCCCAAGGAATGCTCTAGGTTCGCTATAGGGGCTTAGCCTCTTCTAAATCCCTGCAGTGTAAGAGGAAGAACTGTGCTTTGGTTACAGCAGGAACGCAAGGCAACTTTCTCCTGTAAGTATGGGGTCTTAAGGTATGACTTTGTAGAAGGAATGTGAAACAGTATTGGTTTCTCAGTGCCGCTCAGCCTAGGGCATTGAGGCAGATATGCATGACATGTAGACGTGAGACAACCGATGGCCCGGAGCTGTTGGAGTGCTGAGGAAATCTAGCTCTCCCAAGGAGGCGTGCAGTGTGTTGCCCTACACTTAGCATATTGAGAGTGACTGGGAAAGGTTTCCGGGCCTGGATGTTTCTTAGCTTCCCAGTCGAGCATGCCGGTCCTCGGTGTTCTTGCAGGGAATAGGGTGCCCACGAGAGTTACTAGGTGTCTTCATAAGCGTACTAAGGTTAAAAGAAAGCCGAACTGCAACTCATGTCTCCAGGAAACTGCTCCACGCTTCGGCTTCAGCGGGGCTATTCAAGGCTTTACCTTGAGGAAACGACTCACGTCAAGTTTCCTTTGAGCTCTAGAGCGGCTCAGGTGGAGCTCCCACCCAGGCTACGAAAGCACCCTGTTGATTTAGAAAAAACTCGTTCCCTTCCCAGAGCCCTGCCTACAGTGACTAGAAACTCGTCCAAAACACTGGTATTTAGGTAGGTTCAAGGCGGCATGAATGGAGCTTTCAAAATGGGAAAGCAAGCCTTGTGCCATCAGGTCCCCGTTTCCAGTGAACACGCAGCCTACCCCCTTGTGGTTTCTACCAAGTAAATATTCCCTCAAACTACACAGTGGTCCCTTCCCTGAAGAATGTTTTCTTGGCACGGAGTTCTGCATGTAGCGAACTGCCTCTCCCAAGGAACGCTTTGGTAACGCTATCGGGGCTTAGGCTCTTCTAAAACCCTGCCGTGTAAGAGGAAGAACTGTGCTTTGGTTACAGGAGGAACGCAAGCCGAGTTTCTCCTGTAAGTGTGGGGCCTCAAGGTATGACTTTGTGGAAGGAATGCGAAGCAGTTTTGATTTCTCCGTGCCGCTCAGCCTAGGGCATTGAGGCAATTTGCATGACATGTAGGACGTGAGAGAACAGATTACATGGAGCTGTTGGAGTGCTGAGGAAATGTAGCACTCCCAAGGAAGAGTGCCGTGTGTTGCCCTACACTTAACATACACAGAGTGACTGGGAAAGGTATCCGGGCCTGGAGGTTTCTTAGCAACCCAGTGGAGCCTGCCGGTACTCGGTGTTCTTGCACGGAATCGGGTGCCCAGCGAGATCCTAGGTGTCTTGAAAAGCGTACTAACGTTAAAAGAAAGGAGAACTGCAAGTAACGTCTCAAGGCAACTGCTCCACGTTCCGCTTCAGCAGGGATATTCAAGGCTTTACCTGGAGGAAAGGACTCACGTCAAGTTTCCTTGTAGCTCTAGAGCGTCTCAGGAGGAGCTCCCACCCAGGCTATGAAAGCACCCTGTTGATTTAGAAAAAACTCGTTCCCTGCCCAGAGCCCTGCCTACAGTGACTAGAAACTTGTCCAAAACACTGGTATTTAGGTAGGTTCAAGGCGGCATGAATGGAGCTTTCAAAATGGGAAAGCAAGCCTTGTGCCATCAGGTCTCCGTTTCCAGTGAACACGCAGCCTACCTCCTTGTGATTTCTACCAAGTTACTATACACTCTAGCTACACACTGGTCCCTTCCCTGAATAACGTGTTCTTGGCACGGAGTTCTGCATGTAGCGAACTGCCTCTCCCAAGGAATGCTCTAGGTTCGCTATAGGGGCTTAGCCTCTTCTAAATCCCTGCAGTGTAAGAGGAAGAACTGTGCTTTGGTTACAGCAGGAACGCAAGGCAACTTTCTCCTGTAAGTATGGGGTCTTAAGGTATGACTTTGTAGAAGGAATGTGAAACAGTGTTGGTTTCTCAGTGCCGCTCAGCCTAGGGCATTGAGGCAGATATGCATGACATGTAGACGTGAGACAACCGATGGCCCGGAGCTGTTGGAGTGCTGAGGAAATCTAGCTCTCCCAAGGAGGCGTGCAGTGTGTTGCCCTACACTTAGCATATTGAGAGTGACTGGGAAAGGTTTCCGGGCCTGGATGTTTCTTAGCTTCCCAGTCGAGCATGCCGGTCCTCGGTGTTCTTGCAGGGAATAGGGTGCCCACGAGAGTTACTAGGTGTCTTCATAAGCGTACTAAGGTTAAAAGAAAGCCGAACTGCAACTCATGTCTCCAGGAAACTGCTCCACGCTTCGGCTTCAGCGGGGCTATTCAAGGCTTTACCTTGAGGAAACGACTCACGTCAAGTTTCCTTTGAGCTCTAGAGCGGCTCAGGTGGAGCTCCCACCCAGGCTACGAAAGCACCCTGTTGATTTAGAAAAAACTCGTTCCCTTCCCAGAGCCCTGCCTACAGTGACTAGAAACTCGTCCAAAACACTGGTATTTAGGTAGGTTCAAGGCGGCATGAATGGAGCTTTGAAAATGGGAAAGCAAGCCTTGTGCCATCAGGTCCCCGTTTCCAGTGAACACGCAGCCTACCCCCTTGTGGTTTCTACCAAGTAAATATTCCCTCAAACTACACAGTGGTCCCTTCCCTGAAGAATGTTTTCTTGGCACGGAGTTCTGCATGTAGCGAACTGCCTCTCCCAAGGAACGCTTTGGTAACGCTATCGGGGCTTAGGCTCTTCTAAAACCCTGCCGTGTAAGAGGAAGAACTGTGCTTTGGTTACAGGAGGAACGCAAGCCGAGTTTCTCCTGTAAGTGTGGGGCCTCAAGGTATGACTTTGTGGAAGGAATGCGAAGCAGTTTTGATTTCTCCGTGCCGCTCAGCCTAGGGCATTGAGGCAATTTGCATGACATGTAGGACGTGAGAGAACAGATTCCATGGAGCTGTTGGAGTGCTGAGGAAATGTAGCTCTCCCAAGGAAGAGTGCAGTGTGTTGCCCTACACTTAACATACACAGAGTGACTGGGAAAGGTATCCGGGCCTGGAGGTTTCTTAGCAACCCAGTGGAGCCTGCCGGTACTCGGTGTTCTTGCACGGAATCGGGTGCCCAGCGAGATCCTAGGTGTCTTGCAAAGCGTACTAACGTTAAAAGAAAGGAGAACTGCAAGTAATGTCTCAAGGCAACTGCTCCACGTTCCGCTTCAGCAGGGATATTCAAGGCTTTACCTGGAGGAAAGGACTCACGTCAAGTTTCCTTGTAGCTCTAGAGCGTCTCAGGAGGAGCTCCCACCCAGGCTATGAAAGCACCCTGTTGATTTAGAAACAACTCGTTCCCTGCCCAGAGCCCTGCCTACAGTGACTAGAAACTTGTCCAAAACACTGGTATTTAGGTAGGTTCAAGGCGGCATGAATGGAGCTTTCAAAATGGGAAAGCAAGCCTTGTGCCATCAGGTCTCCGTTTCCAGTGAACACGCAGCCTACCTCCTTGTGATTTCTACCAAGTTACTATACACTCTAGCTACACACTGGTCCCTTCCCTGAATAACGTGTTCTTGGCACGGAGTTCTGCATGTAGCGAACTGCCTCTCCCAAGGAATGCTCTAGGTACGCTATAGGGGCTTAGCCTCTTCTAAATCCCTGCAGTGTAAGAGGAAGAACTGTGCTTTGGTTACAGCAGGAACGCAAGGCAACTTTCTCCTGTAAGTATGGGGTCTTAAGGTATGACTTTGTAGAAGGAATGTGAAACAGTGTTGGTTTCTCAGTGCCGCTCAGCCTAGGGCATTGAGGCAGATACGCATGACATGTAGACGTGAGACAACCGATTGCCCGGAGCTGTTGGAGTGCTGAGGAAATCTAGCTCTCCCAAGGAGGCGTGCAGTGTGTTGCCCTACACTTAGCATATTGAGAGTGACTGGGAAAGGTTTCCGGGCCTGGATGTTTCTTAGCTTCCCAGTCGAGCATGCCGGTCCTCGGTGTTCTTGCAGGGAATAGGGTGCCCACGAGAGTTACTAGGTGTCTTCATAAGCGTACTAAGGTTAAAAGAAAGCCGAACTGCAACTCATGTCTCCAGGAAACTGCTCCACGCTTCGGCTTCAGCGGGGCTATTCAAGGCTTTACCTTGAGGAAACGACTCACGTCAAGTTTCCTTTGAGCTCTAGAGCGGCTCAGGTGGAGCTCCCACCCAGGCTACGAAAGCACCCTGTTGATTTAGAAAAAACTCGTTCCCTTCCCAGAGCCCTGCCTACAGTGACTAGAAACTCGTCCAAAACACTGGTATTTAGGTAGGTTCAAGGCGGCATGAATGGAGCTTTCAAAATGGGAAAGCAAGCCTTGTGCCATCAGGTCCCCGTTTCCAGTGAACACGCAGCCTACCCCCTTGTGGTTTCTACCAAGTAAATATTCCCTCAAACTACACAGTGGTCCCTTCCCTGAAGAATGTTTTCTTGGCACGGAGTTCTGCATGTAGCGAACTGCCTCTCCCAAGGAACGCTTTGGTAACGCTATCGGGGCTTAGGCTCTTCTAAAACCCTGCCGTGTAAGAGGAAGAACTGTGCTTTGGTTACAGGAGGAACGCAAGCCGAGTTTCTCCTGTAAGTGTGGGGCCTCAAGGTATGACTTTGTGGAAGGAATGCGAAGCAGTTTTGATTTCTCCGTGCCGCTCAGCCTAGGGCATTGAGGCAATTTGCATGACATGTAGGACGTGAGAGAACAGATTCCATGGAGCTGTTGGAGTGCTGAGGAAATGTAGCTCTCCCAAGGAAGAGTGCAGTGTGTTGCCCTACACTTAACATACACAGAGTGACTGGGAAAGGTATCCGGGCCTGGAGGTTTCTTAGCAACCCAGTGGAGCCTGCCGGTACTCGGTGTTCTTGCACGGAATCGGGTGCCCAGCGAGATCCTAGGTGTCTTGCAAAGCGTACTAACGTTAAAAGAAAGGAGAACTGCAAGTAATGTCTCAAGGCAACTGCTCCACGTTCCGCTTCAGCAGGGATATTCAAGGCTTTACCTGGAGGAAAGGACTCACGTCAAGTTTCCTTGTAGCTCTAGAGCGTCTCAGGAGGAGCTCCCACCCAGGCTATGAAAGCACCCTGTTGATTTAGAAACAACTCGTTCCCTGCCCAGAGCCCTGCCTACAGTGACTAGAAACTTGTCCAAAACACTGGTATTTAGGTAGGTTCAAGGCGGCATGAATGGAGCTTTCAAAATGGGAAAGCAAGCCTTGTGCCATCAGGTCTCCGTTTCCAGTGAACACGCAGCCTACCTCCTTGTGATTTCTACCAAGTTACTATACACTCTAGCTACACACTGGTCCCTTCCCTGAATAACGTGTTCTTGGCACGGAGTTCTGCATGTAGCGAACTGCCTCTCCCAAGGAATGCTCTAGGTACGCTATAGGGGCTTAGCCTCTTCTAAATCCCTGCAGTGTAAGAGGAAGAACTGTGCTTTGGTTACAGCAGGAACGCAAGGCAACTTTCTCCTGTAAGTATGGGGTCTTAAGGTATGACTTTGTAGAAGGAATGTGAAACAGTGTTGGTTTCTCAGTGCCGCTCAGCCTAGGGCATTGAGGCAGATACGCATGACATGTAGACGTGAGACAACCGATTGCCCGGAGCTGTTGGAGTGCTGAGGAAATCTAGCTCTCCCAAGGAGGCGTGCAGTGTGTTGCCCTACACTTAGCATATTGAGAGTGACTGGGAAAGGTTTCCGGGCCTGGATGTTTCTTAGCTTCCCAGTCGAGCATGCCGGTCCTCGGTGTTCTTGCAGGGAATAGGGTGCCCACGAGAGTTACTAGGTGTCTTCATAAGCGTACTAAGGTTAAAAGAAAGCCGAACTGCAACTCATGTCTCCAGGAAACTGCTCCACGCTTCGGCTTCAGCGGGGCTATTCAAGGCTTTACCTTGAGGAAACGACTCACGTCAAGTTTCCTTTGAGCTCTAGAGCGGCTCAGGTGGAGCTCCCACCCAGGCTACGAAAGCACCCTGTTGATTTAGAAAAAACTCGTTCCCTTCCCAGAGCCCTGCCTACAGTGACTAGAAACTCGTCCAAAACACTGGTATTTAGGTAGGTTCAAGGCGGCATGAATGGAGCTTTCAAAATGGGAAAGCAAGCCTTGTGCCATCAGGTCCCCGTTTCCAGTGAACACGCAGCCTACCCCCTTGTGGTTTCTACCAAGTAAATATTCCCTCAAACTACACAGTGGTCCCTTCCCTGAAGAATGTTTTCTTGGCACGGAGTTCTGCATGTAGCGAACTGCCTCTCCCAAGGAACGCTTTGGTAACGCTATCGGGGCTTAGGCTCTTCTAAAACCCTGCCGTGTAAGAGGAAGAACTGTGCTTTGGTTACAGGAGGAACGCAAGCCGAGTTTCTCCTGTAAGTGTGGGGCCTCAAGGTATGACTTTGTGGAAGGAATGCGAAGCAGTTTTGATTTCTCCGTGCCGCTCAGCCTAGGGCATTGAGGCAATTTGCATGACATGTAGGACGTGAGAGAACAGATTACATGGAGCTGTTGGAGTGCTGAGGAAATGTAGCACTCCCAAGGAAGAGTGCCGTGTGTTGCCCTACACTTAACATACACAGAGTGACTGGGAAAGGTATCCGGGCCTGGAGGTTTCTTAGCAACCCAGTGGAGCCTGCCGGTACTCGGTGTTCTTGCACGGAATCGGGTGCCCAGCGAGATCCTAGGTGTCTTGAAAAGCGTACTAACGTTAAAAGAAAGGAGAACTGCAAGTAACGTCTCAAGGCAACTGCTCCACGTTCCGCTTCAGCAGGGATATTCAAGGCTTTACCTGGAGGAAAGGACTCACGTCAAGTTTCCTTGTAGCTCTAGAGCGTCTCAGGAGGAGCTCCCACCCAGGCTATGAAAGCACCCTGTTGATTTAGAAACAACTCGTTCCCTGCCCAGAGCCCTGCCTACAGTGACTAGAAACTTGTCCAAAACACTGGTATTTAGGTAGGTTCAAGGCGGCATGAATGGAGCTTTCAAAATGGGAAAGCAAGCCTTGTGCCATCAGGTCTCTGTTTCCAGTGAACACGCAGCCTACCTCCTTGTGATTTCTACCAAGTTACTATACACTCTAGCTACACACTGGTCCCTTCCCTGAATAACGTGTTCTTGGCACGGAGTTCTGCATGTAGCGAACTGCCTCTCCCAAGGAATGCTCTAGGTTCGCTATAGGGGCTTAGCCTCTTCTAAATCCCTGCAGTGTAAGAGGAAGAACTGTGCTTTGGTTACAGCAGGAACGCAAGGCAACTTTCTCCTGTAAGTATGGGGTCTTAAGGTATGACTTTGTAGAAGGAATGTGAAACAGTGTTGGTTTCTCAGTGCCGCTCAGCCTAGGGCATTGAGGCAGATATGCATGACATGTAGACGTGAGACAACCGATGGCCCGGAGCTGTTGGAGTGCTGAGGAAATCTAGCTCTCCCAAGGAGGCGTGCAGTGTGTTGCCCTACACTTAGCATATTGAGAGTGACTGGGAAAGGTTTCCGGGCCTGGATGTTTCTTAGCTTCCCAGTCGAGCATGCCGGTCCTCGGTGTTCTTGCAGGGAATAGGGTGCCCACGAGAGTTACTAGGTGTCTTCATAAGCGTACTAAGGTTAAAAGAAAGCCGAACTGCAACTCATGTCTCCAGGAAACTGCTCCACGCTTCGGCTTCAGCGGGGCTATTCAAGGCTTTACCTTGAGGAAACGACTCACGTCAAGTTTCCTTTGAGCTCTAGAGCGGCTCAGGTGGAGCTCCCACCCAGGCTACGAAAGCACCCTGTTGATTTAGAAAAAACTCGTTCCCTTCCCAGAGCCCTGCCTACAGTGACTAGAAACTCGTCCAAAACACTGGTATTTAGGTAGGTTCAAGGCGGCATGAATGGAGCTTTGAAAATGGGAAAGCAAGCCTTGTGCCATCAGGTCCCCGTTTCCAGTGAACACGCAGCCTACCCCCTTGTGGTTTCTACCAAGTAAATATTCCCTCAAACTACACAGTGGTCCCTTCCCTGAAGAATGTTTTCTTGGCACGGAGTTCTGCATGTAGCGAACTGCCTCTCCCAAGGAACGCTTTGGTAACGCTATCGGGGCTTAGGCTCTTCTAAAACCCTGCCGTGTAAGAGGAAGAACTGTGCTTTGGTTACAGGAGGAACGCAAGCCGAGTTTCTCCTGTAAGTGTGGGGCCTCAAGGTATGACTTTGTGGAAGGAATGCGAAGCAGTTTTGATTTCTCCGTGCCGCTCAGCCTAGGGCATTGAGGCAATTTGCATGACATGTAGGACGTGAGAGAACAGATTACATGGAGCTGTTGGAGTGCTGAGGAAATGTAGCACTCCCAAGGAAGAGTGCCGTGTGTTGCCCTACACTTAACATACACAGAGTGACTGGGAAAGGTATCCGGGCCTGGAGGTTTCTTAGCAACCCAGTGGAGCCTGCCGGTACTCGGTGTTCTTGCACGGAATTGGGTGCCCAGCGAGATCCTAGGTGTCTTGAAAAGCGTACTAACGTTAAAAGAAAGGAGAACTGCAAGTAACGTCTCAAGGCAACTGCTCCACGTTCCGCTTCAGCAGGGATATTCAAGGCTTTACCTGGAGGAAAGGACTCACGTCAAGTTTCCTTGTAGCTCTAGAGCGTCTCAGGAGGAGCTCCCACCCAGGCTATGAAAGCACCCTGTTGATTTAGAAACAACTCGTTCCCTGCCCAGAGCCCTGCCTACAGTGACTAGAAACTTGTCCAAAACACTGGTATTTAGGTAGGTTCAAGGCGGCATGAATGGAGCTTTCAAAATGGGAAAGCAAGCCTTGTGCCATCAGGTCTCCGTTTCCAGTGAACACGCAGCCTACCTCCTTGTGATTTCTACCAAGTTACTATACACTCTAGCTACACACTGGTCCCTTCCCTGAATAACGTGTTCTTGGCACGGAGTTCTGCATGTAGCGAACTGCCTCTCCCAAGGAATGCTCTAGGTTCGCTATAGGGGCTTAGCCTCTTCTAAATCCCTGCAGTGTAAGAGGAAGAACTGTGCTTTGGTTACAGCAGGAACGCAAGGCAACTTTCTCCTGTAAGTATGGGGTCTTAAGGTATGACTTTGTAGAAGGAATGTGAAACAGTGTTGGTTTCTCAGTGCCGCTCAGCCTAGGGCATTGAGGCAGATATGCATGACATGTAGACGTGAGACAACCGATGGCCCGGAGCTGTTGGAGTGCTGAGGAAATCTAGCTCTCCCAAGGAGGCGTGCAGTGTGTTGCCCTACACTTAGCATATTGAGAGTGACTGGGAAAGGTTTCCGGGCCTGGATGTTTCTTAGCTTCCCAGTCGAGCATGCCGGTCCTCGGTGTTCTTGCAGGGAATAGGGTGCCCACGAGAGTTACTAGGTGTCTTCATAAGCGTACTAAGGTTAAAAGAAAGCCGAACTGCAACTCATGTCTCCAGGAAACTGCTCCACGCTTCGGCTTCAGCGGGGCTATTCAAGGCTTTACCTTGAGGAAACGACTCACGTCAAGTTTCCTTTGAGCTCTAGAGCGGCTCAGGTGGAGCTCCCACCCAGGCTACGAAAGCACCCTGTTGATTTAGAAAAAACTCGTTCCCTTCCCAGAGCCCTGCCTACAGTGACTAGAAACTCGTCCAAAACACTGGTATTTAGGTAGGTTCAAGGCGGCATGAATGGAGCTTTGAAAATGGGAAAGCAAGCCTTGTGCCATCAGGTCCCCGTTTCCAGTGAACACGCAGCCTACCCCCTTGTGGTTTCTACCAAGTAAATATTCCCTCAAACTACACAGTGGTCCCTTCCCTGAAGAATGTTTTCTTGGCACGGAGTTCTGCATGTAGCGAACTGCCTCTCCCAAGGAACGCTTTGGTAACGCTATCGGGGCTTAGGCTCTTCTAAAACCCTGCCGTGTAAGAGGAAGAACTGTGCTTTGGTTACAGGAGGAACGCAAGCCGAGTTTCTCCTGTAAGTGTGGGGCCTCAAGGTATGACTTTGTGGAAGGAATGCGAAGCAGTTTTGATTTCTCCGTGCCGCTCAGCCTAGGGCATTGAGGCAATTTGCATGACATGTAGGACGTGAGAGAACAGATTCCATGGAGCTGTTGGAGTGCTGAGGAAATGTAGCTCTCCCAAGGAAGAGTGCAGTGTGTTGCCCTACACTTAACATACACAGAGTGACTGGGAAAGGTATCCGGGCCTGGAGGTTTCTTAGCAACCCAGTGGAGCCTGCCGGTACTCGGTGTTCTTGCACGGAATAGGGTGCCCAGCGAGATCCTAGGTGTCTTGCAAAGCGTACTAACGTTAAAAGAAAGGAGAACTGCAAGTAATGTCTCAAGGCAACTGCTCCACGTTCCGCTTCAGCAGGGATATTCAAGGCTTTACCTGGAGGAAAGGACTCACGTCAAGTTTCCTTGTAGCTCTAGAGCGTCTCAGGAGGAGCTCCCACCCAGGCTATGAAAGCACCCTGTTGATTTAGAAACAACTCGTTCCCTGCCCAGAGCCCTGCCTACAGTGACTAGAAACTTGTCCAAAACACTGGTATTTAGGTAGGTTCAAGGCGGCATGAATGGAGCTTTCAAAATGGGAAAGCAAGCCTTGTGCCATCAGGTCTCCGTTTCCAGTGAACACGCAGCCTACCTCCTTGTGATTTCTACCAAGTTACTATACACTCTAGCTACACACTGGTCCCTTCCCTGAATAACGTGTTCTTGGCACGGAGTTCTGCATGTAGCGAACTGCCTCTCCCAAGGAATGCTCTAGGTTCGCTATAGGGGCTTAGCCTCTTCTAAATCCCTGCAGTGTAAGAGGAAGAACTGTGCTTTGGTTACAGCAGGAACGCAAGGCAACTTTCTCCTGTAAGTATGGGGTCTTAAGGTATGACTTTGTAGAAGGAATGTGAAACAGTGTTGGTTTCTCAGTGCCGCTCAGCCTAGGGCATTGAGGCAGATATGCATGACATGTAGACGTGAGACAACCGATGGCCCGGAGCTGTTGGAGTGCTGAGGAAATCTAGCTCTCCCAAGGAGGCGTGCAGTGTGTTGCCCTACACTTAGCATATTGAGAGTGACTGGGAAAGGTTTCCGGGCCTGGATGTTTCTTAGCTTCCCAGTCGAGCATGCCGGTCCTCGGTGTTCTTGCAGGGAATAGGGTGCCCACGAGAGTTACTAGGTGTCTTCATAAGCGTACTAAGGTTAAAAGAAAGCCGAACTGCAACTCATGTCTCCAGGAAACTGCTCCACGCTTCGGCTTCAGCGGGGCTATTCAAGGCTTTACCTTGAGGAAACGACTCACGTCAAGTTTCCTTTGAGCTCTAGAGCGGCTCAGGTGGAGCTCCCACCCAGGCTACGAAAGCACCCTGTTGATTTAGAAAAAACTCGTTCCCTTCCCAGAGCCCTGCCTACAGTGACTAGAAACTCGTCCAAAACACTGGTATTTAGGTAGGTTCAAGGCGGCATGAATGGAGCTTTGAAAATGGGAAAGCAAGCCTTGTGCCATCAGGTCCCCGTTTCCAGTGAACACGCAGCCTACCCCCTTGTGGTTTCTACCAAGTAAATATTCCCTCAAACTACACAGTGGTCCCTTCCCTGAAGAATGTTTTCTTGGCATGGAGTTCTGCATGTAGCGAACTGCCTCTCCCAAGGAACGCTTTGGTAACGCTATCGGGGCTTAGGCTCTTCTAAAACCCTGCCGTGTAAGAGGAAGAACTGTGCTTTGGTTACAGGAGGAACGCAAGCCGAGTTTCTCCTGTAAGTGTGGGGCCTCAAGGTATGACTTTGTGGAAGGAATGCGAAGCAGTTTTGATTTCTCCGTGCCGCTCAGCCTAGGGCATTGAGGCAATTTGCATGACATGTAGGACGTGAGAGAACAGATTACATGGAGCTGTTGGAGTGCTGAGGAAATGTAGCACTCCCAAGGAAGAGTGCCGTGTGTTGCCCTACACTTAACATACACAGAGTGACTGGGAAAGGTATCCGGGCCTGGAGGTTTCTTAGCAACCCAGTGGAGCCTGCCGGTACTCGGTGTTCTTGCACGGAATCGGGTGCCCAGCGAGATCCTAGGTGTCTTGAAAAGCGTACTAACGTTAAAAGAAAGGAGAACTGCAAGTAACGTCTCAAGGCAACTGCTCCACGTTCCGCTTCAGCAGGGATATTCAAGGCTTTACCTGGAGGAAAGGACTCACGTCAAGTTTCCTTGTAGCTCTAGAGCGTCTCAGGAGGAGCTCCCACCCAGGCTATGAAAGCACCCTGTTGATTTAGAAACAACTCGTTCCCTGCCCAGAGCCCTGCCTACAGTGACTAGAAACTTGTCCAAAACACTGGTATTTAGGTAGGTTCAAGGCGGCATGAATGGAGCTTTCAAAATGGGAAAGCAAGCCTTGTGCCATCAGGTCTCCGTTTCCAGTGAACACGCAGCCTACCTCCTTGTGATTTCTACCAAGTTACTATACACTCTAGCTACACACTGGTCCCTTCCCTGAATAACGTGTTCTTGGCACGGAGTTCTGCATGTAGCGAACTGCCTCTCCCAAGGAATGCTCTAGGTACGCTATAGGGGCTTAGCCTCTTCTAAATCCCTGCAGTGTAAGAGGAAGAACTGTGCTTTGGTTACAGCAGGAACGCAAGGCAACTTTCTCCTGTAAGTATGGGGTCTTAAGGTATGACTTTGTAGAAGGAATGTGAAACAGTGTTGGTTTCTCAGTGCCGCTCAGCCTAGGGCATTGAGGCAGATATGCATGACATGTAGACGTGAGACAACCGATTGCCCGGAGCTGTTGGAGTGCTGAGGAAATCTAGCTCTCCCAAGGAGGCGTGCAGTGTGTTGCCCTACACTTAGCATATTGAGAGTGACTGGGAAAGGTTTCCGGGCCTGGATGTTTCTTAGCTTCCCAGTCGAGCATGCCGGTCCTCGGTGTTCTTGCAGGGAATAGGGTGCCCACGAGAGTTACTAGGTGTCTTCATAAGCGTACTAAGGTTAAAAGAAAGCCGAACTGCAACTCATGTCTCCAGGAAACTGCTCCACGCTTCGGCTTCAGCGGGGCTATTCAAGGCTTTACCTTGAGGAAACGACTCACGTCAAGTTTCCTTTGAGCTCTAGAGCGGCTCAGGTGGAGCTCCCACCCAGGCTACGAAAGCACCCTGTTGATTTAGAAAAAACTCGTTCCCTTCCCAGAGCCCTGCCTACAGTGACTAGAAACTCGTCCAAAACACTGGTATTTAGGTAGGTTCAAGGCGGCATGAATGGAGCTTTCAAAATGGGAAAGCAAGCCTTGTGCCATCAGGTCCCCGTTTCCAGTGAACACGCAGCCTACCCCCTTGTGGTTTCTACCAAGTAAATATTCCCTCAAACTACACAGTGGTCCCTTCCCTGAAGAATGTTTTCTTGGCACGGAGTTCTGCATGTAGCGAACTGCCTCTCCCAAGGAACGCTTTGGTAACGCTATCGGGGCTTAGGCTCTTCTAAAACCCTGCCGTGTAAGAGGAAGAACTGTGCTTTGGTTACAGGAGGAACGCAAGCCGAGTTTCTCCTGTAAGTGTGGGGCCTCAAGGTATGACTTTGTGGAAGGAATGCGAAGCAGTTTTGATTTCTCCGTGCCGCTCAGCCTAGGGCATTGAGGCAATTTGCATGACATGTAGGACGTGAGAGAACAGATTCCATGGAGCTGTTGGAGTGCTGAGGAAATGTAGCTCTCCCAAGGAAGAGTGCAGTGTGTTGCCCTACACTTAACATACACAGAGTGACTGGGAAAGGTATCCGGGCCTGGAGGTTTCTTAGCAACCCAGTGGAGCCTGCCGGTACTCGGTGTTCTTGCACGGAATAGGGTGCCCAGCGAGATCCTAGGTGTCTTGCAAAGCGTACTAACGTTAAAAGAAAGGAGAACTGCAAGTAATGTCTCAAGGCAACTGCTCCACGTTCCGCTTCAGCAGGGATATTCAAGGCTTTACCTGGAGGAAAGGACTCACGTCAAGTTTCCTTGTAGCTCTAGAGCGTCTCAGGAGGAGCTCCCACCCAGGCTATGAAAGCACCCTGTTGATTTAGAAACAACTCGTTCCCTGCCCAGAGCCCTGCCTACAGTGACTAGAAACTTGTCCAAAACACTGGTATTTAGGTAGGTTCAAGGCGGCATGAATGGAGCTTTCAAAATGGGAAAGCAAGCCTTGTGCCATCAGGTCTCCGTTTCCAGTGAACACGCAGCCTACCTCCTTGTGATTTCTACCAAGTTACTATACACTCTAGCTACACACTGGTCCCTTCCCTGAATAACGTGTTCTTGGCACGGAGTTCTGCATGTAGCGAACTGCCTCTCCCAAGGAATGCTCTAGGTTCGCTATAGGGGCTTAGCCTCTTCTAAATCCCTGCAGTGTAAGAGGAAGAACTGTGCTTTGGTTACAGCAGGAACGCAAGGCAACTTTCTCCTGTAAGTATGGGGTCTTAAGGTATGACTTTGTAGAAGGAATGTGAAACAGTGTTGGTTTCTCAGTGCCGCTCAGCCTAGGGCATTGAGGCAGATATGCATGACATGTAGACGTGAGACAACCGATGGCCCGGAGCTGTTGGAGTGCTGAGGAAATCTAGCTCTCCCAAGGAGGCGTGCAGTGTGTTGCCCTACACTTAGCATATTGAGAGTGACTGGGAAAGGTTTCCGGGCCTGGATGTTTCTTAGCTTCCCAGTCGAGCATGCCGGTCCTCGGTGTTCTTGCAGGGAATAGGGTGCCCACGAGAGTTACTAGGTGTCTTCATAAGCGTACTAAGGTTAAAAGAAAGCCGAACTGCAACTCATGTCTCCAGGAAACTGCTCCACGCTTCGGCTTCAGCGGGGCTATTCAAGGCTTTACCTTGAGGAAACGACTCACGTCAAGTTTCCTTTGAGCTCTAGAGCGGCTCAGGTGGAGCTCCCACCCAGGCTACGAAAGCACCCTGTTGATTTAGAAAAAACTCGTTCCCTTCCCAGAGCCCTGCCTACAGTGACTAGAAACTCGTCCAAAACACTGGTATTTAGGTAGGTTCAAGGCGGCATGAATGGAGCTTTCAAAATGGGAAAGCAAGCCTTGTGCCATCAGGTCCCCGTTTCCAGTGAACACGCAGCCTACCCCCTTGTGGTTTCTACCAAGTAAATATTCCCTCAAACTACACAGTGGTCCCTTCCCTGAAGAATGTTTTCTTGGCACGGAGTTCTGCATGTAGCGAACTGCCTCTCCCAAGGAACGCTTTGGTAACGCTATCGGGGCTTAGGCTCTTCTAAAACCCTGCCGTGTAAGAGGAAGAACTGTGCTTTGGTTACAGGAGGAACGCAAGCCGAGTTTCTCCTGTAAGTGTGGGGCCTCAAGGTATGACTTTGTGGAAGGAATGCGAAACAGTTTTGATTTCTCCGTGCCGCTCAGCCTAGGGCATTGAGGCAATTTGCATGACATGTAGGACGTGAGAGAACAGATTACATGGAGCTGTTGGAGTGCTGAGGAAATGTAGCACTCCCAAGGAAGAGTGCCGTGTGTTGCCCTACACTTAACATACACAGAGTGACTGGGAAAGGTATCCGGGCCTGGAGGTTTCTTAGCAACCCAGTGGAGCCTGCCGGTACTCGGTGTTCTTGCACGGAATCGGGTGCCCAGCGAGATCCTAGGTGTCTTGAAAAGCGTACTAACGTTAAAAGAAAGGAGAACTGCAAGTAACGTCTCAAGGCAACTGCTCCACGTTCCGCTTCAGCAGGGATATTCAAGGCTTTACCTGGAGGAAAGGACTCACGTCAAGTTTCCTTGTAGCTCTAGAGCGTCTCAGGAGGAGCTCCCACCCAGGCTATGAAAGCACCCTGTTGATTTAGAAAAAACTCGTTCCCTGCCCAGAGCCCTGCCTACAGTGACTAGAAACTTGTCCAAAACACTGGTATTTAGGTAGGTTCAAGGCGGCATGAATGGAGCTTTCAAAATGGGAAAGCAAGCCTTGTGCCATCAGGTCTCCGTTTCCAGTGAACACGCAGCCTACCTCCTTGTGATTTCTACCAAGTTACTATACACTCTAGCTACACACTGGTCCCTTCCCTGAAGAACGTGTTCTTGGCACGGAGTTCTGCATGTAGCGAACTGCCTCTCCCAAGGAATGCTCTAGGTTCGCTATAGGGGCTTAGCCTCTTCTAAATCCCTGCAGTGTAAGAGGAAGAACTGTGCTTTGGTTACAGCAGGAACGCAAGGCAACTTTCTCCTGTAAGTATGGGGTCTTAAGGTATGACTTTGTAGTAGGAATGTGAAACAGTGTTGGTTTCTCAGTGCCGCTCAGCCTAGGGCATTGAGGCAGATATGCATGACATGTAGACGTGAGACAACCGATGGCCCGGAGCTGTTGGAGTGCTGAGGAAATCTAGCTCTCCCAAGGAGGCGTGCAGTGTGTTGCCCTACACTTAGCATATTGAGAGTGACTGGGAAAGGTTTCCGGGCCTGGGTGTTTCTTAGCTTCCCAGTCGAGCATGCCGGTCCTCGGTGTTCTTGCAGGGAATAGGGTGCCCACGAGAGTTACTAGGTGTCTTCATAAGCGTACTAAGGTTAAAAGAAAGCCGAACTGCAACTCATGTCTCCAGGAAACTGCTCCACGCTTCGGCTTCAGCGGGGCTATTCAAGGCTTTACCTTGAGGAAACGACTCACGTCAAGTTTCCTTTGAGCTCTAGAGCGGCTCAGGTGGAGCTCCCACCCAGGCTACGAAAGCACCCTGTTGATTTAGAAAAAACTCGTTCCCTTCCCAGAGCCCTGCCTACAGTGACTAGAAACTCGTCCAAAACACTGGTATTTAGGTAGGTTCAAGGCGGCATGAATGGAGCTTTGAAAATGGGAAAGCAAGCCTTGTGCCATCAGGTCCCCGTTTCCAGTGAACACGCAGCCTACCCCCTTGTGGTTTCTACCAAGTAAATATTCCCTCAAACTACACAGTGGTCCCTTCCCTGAAGAATGTTTTCTTGGCACGGAGTTCTGCATGTAGCGAACTGCCTCTCCCAAGGAACGCTTTGGTAACGCTATCGGGGCTTAGGCTCTTCTAAAACCCTGCCGTGTAAGAGGAAGAACTGTGCTTTGGTTACAGGAGGAACGCAAGCCGAGTTTCTCCTGTAAGTGTGGGGCCTCAAGGTATGACTTTGTGGAAGGAATGCGAAGCAGTTTTGATTTCTCCGTGCCGCTCAGCCTAGGGCATTGAGGCAATTTGCATGACATGTAGGACGTGAGAGAACAGATTACATGGAGCTGTTGGAGTGCTGAGGAAATGTAGCTCTCCCAAGGAAGAGTGCAGTGTGTTGCCCTACACTTAACATACACAGAGTGACTGGGAAAGGTATCCGGGCCTGGAGGTTTCTTAGCAACCCAGTGGAGCCTGCCGGTACTCGGTGTTCTTGCACGGAATCGGGTGCCCAGCGAGATCCTAGGTGTCTTGCAAAGCGTACTAACGTTAAAAGAAAGGAGAACTGCAAGTAATGTCTCAAGGCAACTGCTCCACGTTCCGCTTCAGCAGGGATATTCAAGGCTTTACCTGGAGGAAAGGACTCACGTCAAGTTTCCTTGTAGCTCTAGAGCGTCTCAGGAGGAGCTCCCACCCAGGCTATGAAAGCACCCTGTTGATTTAGAAACAACTCGTTCCCTGCCCAGAGCCCTGCCTACAGTGACTAGAAACTTGTCCAAAACACTGGTATTTAGGTAGGTTCAAGGCGGCATGAATGGAGCTTTCAAAATGGGAAAGCAAGCCTTGTGCCATCAGGTCTCCGTTTCCAGTGAACACGCAGCCTACCTCCTTGTGATTTCTACCAAGTTACTATACACTCTAGCTACACACTGGTCCCTTCCCTGAATAACGTGTTCTTGGCACGGAGTTCTGCATGTAGCGAACTGCCTCTCCCAAGGAATGCTCTAGGTTCGCTATAGGGGCTTAGCCTCTTCTAAATCCCTGCAGTGTAAGAGGAAGAACTGTGCTTTGGTTACAGCAGGAACGCAAGGCAACTTTCTCCTGTAAGTATGGGGTCTTAAGGTATGACTTTGTAGAAGGAATGTGAAACAGTATTGGTTTCTCAGTGCCGCTCAGCCTAGGGCATTGAGGCAGATATGCATGACATGTAGACGTGAGACAACCGATGGCCCGGAGCTGTTGGAGTGCTGAGGAAATCTAGCTCTCCCAAGGAGGCGTGCAGTGTGTTGCCCTACACTTAGCATATTGAGAGTGACTGGGAAAGGTTTCCGGGCCTGGATGTTTCTTAGCTTCCCAGTCGAGCATGCCGGTCCTCGGTGTTCTTGCAGGGAATAGGGTGCCCACGAGAGTTACTAGGTGTCTTCATAAGCGTACTAAGGTTAAAAGAAAGCCGAACTGCAACTCATGTCTCCAGGAAACTGCTCCACGCTTCGGCTTCAGCGGGGCTATTCAAGGCTTTACCTTGAGGAAACGACTCACGTCAAGTTTCCTTTGAGCTCTAGAGCGGCTCAGGTGGAGCTCCCACCCAGGCTACGAAAGCACCCTGTTGATTTAGAAAAAACTCGTTCCCTTCCCAGAGCCCTGCCTACAGTGACTAGAAACTCGTCCAAAACACTGGTATTTAGGTAGGTTCAAGGCGGCATGAATGGAGCTTTGAAAATGGGAAAGCAAGCCTTGTGCCATCAGGTCCCCGTTTCCAGTGAACACGCAGCCTACCCCCTTGTGGTTTCTACCAAGTAAATATTCCCTCAAACTACACAGTGGTCCCTTCCCTGAAGAATGTTTTCTTGGCACGGAGTTCTGCATGTAGCGAACTGCCTCTCCCAAGGAACGCTTTGGTAACGCTATCGGGGCTTAGGCTCTTCTAAAACCCTGCCGTGTAAGAGGAAGAACTGTGCTTTGGTTACAGGAGGAACGCAAGCCGAGTTTCTCCTGTAAGTGTGGGGCCTCAAGGTATGACTTTGTGGAAGGAATGCGAAGCAGTTTTGATTTCTCCGTGCCGCTCAGCCTAGGGCATTGAGGCAATTTGCATGACATGTAGGACGTGAGAGAACAGATTACATGGAGCTGTTGGAGTGCTGAGGAAATGTAGCTCTCCCAAGGAAGAGTGCCGTGTGTTGCCCTACACTTAACATACACAGAGTGACTGGGAAAGGTATCCGGGCCTGGAGGTTTCTTAGCAACCCAGTGGAGCCTGCCGGTACTCGGTGTTCTTGCACGGAATCGGGTGCCCAGCGAGATCCTAGGTGTCTTGCAAAGCGTACTAACGTTAAAAGAAAGGAGAACTGCAAGTAATGTCTCAAGGCAACTGCTCCACGTTCCGCTTCAGCAGGGATATTCAAGGCTTTACCTGGAGGAAAGGACTCACGTCAAGTTTCCTTGTAGCTCTAGAGCGTCTCAGGAGGAGCTCCCACCCAGGCTATGAAAGCACCTTGTTGATTTAGAAACAACTCGTTCCCTGCCCAGAGCCCTGCCTACAGTGACTAGAAACTTGTCCAAAACACTGGTATTTAGGTAGGTTCAAGGCGGCATGAATGGAGCTTTCAAAATGGGAAAGCAAGCCTTGTGCCATCAGGTCTCCGTTTCCAGTGAACACGCAGCCTACCTCCTTGTGATTTCTACCAAGTTACTATACACTCTAGCTACACACTGGTCCCTTCCCTGAAGAACGTGTTCTTGGCACGGAGTTCTGCATGTAGCGAACTGCCTCTCCCAAGGAATGCTCTAGGTTCGCTATAGGGGCTTAGCCTCTTCTAAATCCCTGCAGTGTAAGAGGAAGAACTGTGCTTTGGTTACAGCAGGAACGCAAGGCAACTTTCTCCTGTAAGTATGGGGTCTTAAGGTATGACTTTGTAGAAGGAATGTGAAACAGTATTGGTTTCTCAGTGCCGCTCAGCCTAGGGCATTGAGGCAGATATGCATGACATGTAGACGTGAGACAACCGATGGCCCGGAGCTGTTGGAGTGCTGAGGAAATCTAGCTCTCCCAAGGAGACGTGCAGTGTGTTGCCCTAAACTTAGCATATTGAGAGTGACTGGGAAAGGTTTCCGGGCCTGGATGTTTCTTAGCTTCCCAGTCGAGCATGCCGGTCCTCGGTGTTCTTGCAGGGAATAGGGTGCCCACGAGAGTTACTAGGTGTCTTCATAAGCGTACTAAGGTTAAAAGAAAGCCGAACTGCAACTCATGTCTCCAGGAAACTGCTCCACGCTTCGGCTTCAGCGGGGCTATTCAAGGCTTTACCTTGAGGAAACGACTCACGTCAAGTTTCCTTTGAGCTCTAGAGCGGCTCAGGTGGAGCTCCCACCCAGGCTACGAAAGCACCCTGTTGATTTAGAAAAAACTCGTTCCCTTCCCAGAGCCCTGCCTACAGTGACTAGAAACTCGTCCAAAACACTGGTATTTAGGTAGGTTCAAGGCGGCATGAATGGAGCTTTCAAAATGGGAAAGCAAGCCTTGTGCCATCAGGTCCCCGTTTCCAGTGAACACGCAGCCTACCCCCTTGTGGTTTCTACCAAGTAAATATTCCCTCAAACTACACAGTGGTCCCTTCCCTGAAGAATGTTTTCTTGGCACGGAGTTCTGCATGTAGCGAACTGCCTCTCCCAAGGAACGCTTTGGTAACGCTATCGGGGCTTAGGCTCTTCTAAAACCCTGCCGTGTAAGAGGAAGAACTGTGCTTTGGTTACAGGAGGAACGCAAGCCGAGTTTCTCCTGTAAGTGTGGGGCCTCAAGGTATGACTTTGTGGAAGGAATGCGAAGCAGTTTTGATTTCTCCGTGCCGCTCAGCCTAGGGCATTGAGGCAATTTGCATGACATGTAGGACGTGAGAGAACAGATTACATGGAGCTGTTGGAGTGCTGAGGAAATGTAGCTCTCCCAAGGAAGAGTGCCGTGTGTTGCCCTACACTTAACATACACAGAGTGACTGGGAAAGGTATCCGGGCCTGGAGGTTTCTTAGCAACCCAGTGGAGCCTGCCGGTACTCGGTGTTCTTGCACGGAATCGGGTGCCCAGCGAGATCCTAGGTGTCTTGCAAAGCGTACTAACGTTAAAAGAAAGGAGAACTGCAAGTAATGTCTCAAGGCAACTGCTCCACGTTCCGCTTCAGCAGGGATATTCAAGGCTTTACCTGGAGGAAAGGACTCACGTCAAGTTTCCTTGTAGCTCTAGAGCGTCTCAGGAGGAGCTCCCACCCAGGCTATGAAAGCACCCTGTTGATTTAGAAACAACTCGTTCCCTGCCCAGAGCCCTGCCTACAGTGACTAGAAACTTGTCCAAAACACTGGTATTTAGGTAGGTTCAAGGCGGCATGAATGGAGCTTTCAAAATGGGAAAGCAAGCCTTGTGCCATCAGGTCTCCGTTTCCAGTGAACACGCAGCCTACCTCCTTGTGATTTCTACCAAGTTACTATACACTCTAGCTACACACTGGTCCCTTCCCTGAAGAACGTGTTCTTGGCACGGAGTTCTGCATGTAGCGAACTGCCTCTCCCAAGGAATGCTCTAGGTTCGCTATAGGGGCTTAGCCTCTTCTAAGTCCCTGCAGTGTAAGAGGAAGAACTGTGCTTTGGTTACAGCAGGAACGCAAGGCAACTTTCTCCTGTAAGTATGGGGTCTTAAGGTATGACTTTGTAGAAGGAATGTGAAACAGTATTGGTTTCTCAGTGCCGCTCAGCCTAGGGCATTGAGGCAGATATGCATGACATGTAGACGTGAGACAACCGATGGCCCGGAGCTGTTGGAGTGCTGAGGAAATCTAGCTCTCCCAAGGAGGCGTGCAGTGTGTTGCCCTACACTTAGCATATTGAGAGTGACTGGGAAAGGTTTCCGGGCCTGGATGTTTCTTAGCTTCCCAGTCGAGCATGCCGGTCCTCGGTGTTCTTGCAGGGAATAGGGTGCCCACGAGAGTTACTAGGTGTCTTCATAAGCGTACTAAGGTTAAAAGAAAGCCGAACTGCAACTCATGTCTCCAGGAAACTGCTCCACGCTTCGGCTTCAGCGGGGCTATTCAAGGCTTTACCTTGAGGAAACGACTCACGTCAAGTTTCCTTTGAGCTCTAGAGCGGCTCAGGTGGAGCTCCCACCCAGGCTACGAAAGCACCCTGTTGATTTAGAAAAAACTCGTTCCCTTCCCAGAGCCCTGCCTACAGTGACTAGAAACTCGTCCAAAACACTGGTATTTAGGTAGGTTCAAGGCGGCATGAATGGAGCTTTGAAAATGGGAAAGCAAGCCTTGTGCCATCAGGTCCCCGTTTCCAGTGAACACGCAGCCTACCCCCTTGTGGTTTCTACCAAGTAAATATTCCCTCAAACTACACAGTGGTCCCTTCCCTGAAGAATGTTTTCTTGGCTCGGAGTTCTGCATGTAGCGAACTGCCTCTCCCAAGGAACGCTTTGGTAACGCTATCGGGGCTTAGGCTCTTCTAAAACCCTGCCGTGTAAGAGGAAGAACTGTGCTTTGGTTACAGGAGGAACGCAAGCCGAGTTTCTCCTGTAAGTGTGGGGCCTCAAGGTATGACTTTGTGGAAGGAATGCGAAGCAGTTTTGATTTCTCCGTGCCGCTCAGCCTAGGGCATTGAGGCAATTTGCATGACATGTAGGACGTGAGAGAACAGATTCCATGGAGCTGTTGGAGTGCTGAGGAAATGTAGCTCTCCCAAGGAAGAGTGCAGTGTGTTGCCCTACACTTAACATACACAGAGTGACTGGGAAAGGTATCCGGGCCTGGAGGTTTCTTAGCAACCCAGTGGAGCCTGCCGGTACTCGGTGTTCTTGCACGGAATCGGGTGCCCAGCGAGATCCTAGGTGTCTTGCAAAGCGTACTAACGTTAAAAGAAAGGAGAACTGCAAGTAATGTCTCAAGGCAACTGCTCCACGTTCCGCTTCAGCAGGGATATTCAAGGCTTTACCTGGAGGAAAGGACTCACGTCAAGTTTCCTTGTAGCTCTAGAGCGTCTCAGGAGGAGCTCCCACCCAGGCTATGAAAGCACCCTGTTGATTTAGAAACAACTCGTTCCCTGCCCAGAGCCCTGCCTACAGTGACTAGAAACTTGTCCAAAACACTGGTATTTAGGTAGGTTCAAGGCGGCATGAATGGAGCTTTCAAAATGGGAAAGCAAGCCTTGTGCCATCAGGTCTCCGTTTCCAGTGAACACGCAGCCTACCTCCTTGTGATTTCTACCAAGTTACTATACACTCTAGCTACACACTGGTCCCTTCCCTGAAGAACGTGTTCTTGGCACGGAGTTCTGCATGTAGCGAACTGCCTCTCCCAAGGAATGCTCTAGGTTCGCTATAGGGGCTTAGCCTCTTCTAAGTCCCTGCAGTGTAAGAGGAAGAACTGTGCTTTGGTTACAGCAGGAACGCAAGGCAACTTTCTCCTGTAAGTATGGGGTCTTAAGGTATGACTTTGTAGAAGGAATGTGAAACAGTATTGGTTTCTCAGTGCCGCTCAGCCTAGGGCATTGAGGCAGATATGCATGACATGTAGACGTGAGACAACCGATGGCCCGGAGCTGTTGGAGTGCTGAGGAAATCTAGCTCTCCCAAGGAGGCGTGCAGTGTGTTGCCCTACACTTAGCATATTGAGAGTGACTGGGAAAGGTTTCCGGGCCTGGATGTTTCTTAGCTTCCCAGTCGAGCATGCCGGTCCTCGGTGTTCTTGCAGGGAATAGGGTGCCCACGAGAGTTACTAGGTGTCTTCATAAGCGTACTAAGGTTAAAAGAAAGCCGAACTGCAACTCATGTCTCCAGGAAACTGCTCCACGCTTCGGCTTCAGCGGGGCTATTCAAGGCTTTACCTTGAGGAAACGACTCACGTCAAGTTTCCTTTGAGCTCTAGAGCGGCTCAGGTGGAGCTCCCACCCAGGCTACGAAAGCACCCTGTTGATTTAGAAAAAACTCGTTCCCTTCCCAGAGCCCTGCCTACAGTGACTAGAAACTCGTCCAAAACACTGGTATTTAGGTAGGTTCAAGGCGGCATGAATGGAGCTTTCAAAATGGGAAAGCAAGCCTTGTGCCATCAGGTCCCCGTTTCCAGTGAACACGCAGCCTACCCCCTTGTGGTTTCTACCAAGTAAATATTCCCTCAAACTACACAGTGGTCCCTTCCCTGAAGAATGTTTTCTTGGCACGGAGTTCTGCATGTAGCGAACTGCCTCTCCCAAGGAACGCTTTGGTAACGCTATCGGGGCTTAGGCTCTTCTAAAACCCTGCCGTGTAAGAGGAAGAACTGTGCTTTGGTTACAGGAGGAACGCAAGCCGAGTTTCTCCTGTAAGTGTGGGGCCTCAAGGTATGACTTTGTGGAAGGAATGCGAAGCAGTTTTGATTTCTCCGTGCCGCTCAGCCTAGGGCATTGAGGCAATTTGCATGACATGTAGGACGTGAGAGAACAGATTCCATGGAGCTGTTGGAGTGCTGAGGAAATGTAGCTCTCCCAAGGAAGAGTGCAGTGTGTTGCCCTACACTTAACATACACAGAGTGACTGGGAAAGGTATCCGGGCCTGGAGGTTTCTTAGCAACCCAGTGGAGCCTGCCGGTACTCGGTGTTCTTGCACGGACTCGCGTGCCCAGCGAGATCCTAGGTGTCTTGAAAAGCGTACTAACGTTAAAAGAAAGGAGAACTGCAAGTAACGCCTCAAGGCAACTGCTCCACGTTCCGCTTCAGCAGGGATATTCAAGGCTTTACCTGGAGGAAAGGACTCACGTCAAGTTTCCTTGTAGCTCTAGAGCGTCTCAGGAGGAGCTCCCACCCAGGCTATGAAAGCACCCTGTTGATTTAGAAACAACTCGTTCCCTGCCCAGAGCCCTGCCTACAGTGACTAGAAACTTGTCCAAAACACTGGTATTTAGGTAGGTTCAAGGCGGCATGAATGGAGCTTTCAAAATGGGAAAGCAAGCCTTGTGCCATCAGGTCTCCGTTTCCAGTGAACACGCAGCCTACCTCCTTGTGATTTCTACCAAGTTACTATACACTCTAGCTACACACTGGTCCCTTCCCTGAAGAACGTGTTCTTGGCACGGAGTTCTGCATGTAGCGAACTGCCTCTCCCAAGGAATGCTCTAGGTTCGCTATAGGGGCTTAGCCTCTTCTAAATCCCTGCAGTGTAAGAGGAAGAACTGTGCTTTGGTTACAGCAGGAACGCAAGGCAACTTTCTCCTGTAAGTATGGGGTCTTAAGGTATGACTTTGTAGAAGGAATGTGAAACAGTATTGGTTTCTCAGTGCCGCTCAGCCTAGGGCATTGAGGCAGATATGCATGACATGTAGACGTGAGACAACCGATGGCCCGGAGCTGTTGGAGTGCTGAGGAAATCTAGCTCTCCCAAGGAGGCGTGCAGTGTGTTGCCCTACACTTAGCATATTGAGAGTGACTGGGAAAGGTTTCCGGGCCTGGATGTTTCTTAGCTTCCCAGTCGAGCATGCCGGTCCTCGGTGTTCTTGCAGGGAATAGGGTGCCCACGAGAGTTACTAGGTGTCTTCATAAGCGTACTAAGGTTAAAAGAAAGCCGAACTGCAACTCATGTCTCCAGGAAACTGCTCCACGCTTCGGCTTCAGCGGGGCTATTCAAGGCTTTACCTTGAGGAAACGACTCACGTCAAGTTTCCTTTGAGCTCTAGAGCGGCTCAGGTGGAGCTCCCACCCAGGCTACGAAAGCACCCTGTTGATTTAGAAAAAACTCGTTCCCTTCCCAGAGCCCTGCCTACAGTGACTAGAAACTCGTCCAAAACACTGGTATTTAGGTAGGTTCAAGGCGGCATGAATGGAGCTTTGAAAATGGGAAAGCAAGCCTTGTGCCATCAGGTCCCCGTTTCCAGTGAACACGCAGCCTACCCCCTTGTGGTTTCTACCAAGTAAATATTCCCTCAAACTACACAGTGGTCCCTTCCCTGAAGAATGTTTTCTTGGCACGGAGTTCTGCATGTAGCGAACTGCCTCTCCCAAGGAACGCTTTGGTAACGCTATCGGGGCTTAGGCTCTTCTAAAACCCTGCCGTGTAAGAGGAAGAACTGTGCTTTGGTTACAGGAGGAACGCAAGCCGAGTTTCTCCTGTAAGTGTGGGGCCTCAAGGTATGACTTTGTGGAAGGAATGCGAAGCAGTTTTGATTTCTCCGTGCCGCTCAGCCTAGGGCATTGAGGCAATTTGCATGACATGTAGGACGTGAGAGAACAGATTCCATGGAGCTGTTGGAGTGCTGAGGAAATGTAGCTCTCCCAAGGAAGAGTGCAGTGTGTTGCCCTACACTTAACATACACAGAGTGACTGGGAAAGGTATCCGGGCCTGGAGGTTTCTTAGCAACCCAGTGGAGCCTGCCGGTACTCGGTGTTCTTGCACGGAATAGGGTGCCCAGCGAGATCCTAGGTGTCTTGCAAAGCGTACTAACGTTAAAAGAAAGGAGAACTGCAAGTAATGTCTCAAGGCAACTGCTCCACGTTCCGCTTCAGCAGGGATATTCAAGGCTTTACCTGGAGGAAAGGACTCACGTCAAGTTTCCTTGTAGCTCTAGAGCGTCTCAGGAGGAGCTCCCACCCAGGCTATGAAAGCACCCTGTTGATTTAGAAACAACTCGTTCCCTGCCCAGAGCCCTGCCTACAGTGACTAGAAACTTGTCCAAAACACTGGTATTTAGGTAGGTTCAAGGCGGCATGAATGGAGCTTTCAAAATGGGAAAGCAAGCCTTGTGCCATCAGGTCTCCGTTTCCAGTGAACACGCAGCCTACCTCCTTGTGATTTCTACCAAGTTACTATACACTCTAGCTACACACTGGTCCCTTCCCTGAAGAACGTGTTCTTGGCACGGAGTTCTGCATGTAGCGAACTGCCTCTCCCAAGGAATGCTCTAGGTTCGCTATAGGGGCTTAGCCTCTTCTAAATCCCTGCAGTGTAAGAGGAAGAACTGTGCTTTGGTTACAGCAGGAACGCAAGGCAACTTTCTCCTGTAAGTATGGGGTCTTAAGGTATGACTTTGTAGAAGGAATGTGAAACAGTATTGGTTTCTCAGTGCCGCTCAGCCTAGGGCATTGAGGCAGATATGCATGACATGTAGACGTGAGACAACCGATGGCCCGGAGCTGTTGGAGTGCTGAGGAAATCTAGCTCTCCCAAGGAGGCGTGCAGTGTGTTGCCCTACACTTAGCATATTGAGAGTGACTGGGAAAGGTTTCCGGGCCTGGATGTTTCTTAGCTTCCCAGTCGAGCATGCCGGTCCTCGGTGTTCTTGCAGGGAATAGGGTGCCCACGAGAGTTACTAGGTGTCTTCATAAGCGTACTAAGGTTAAAAGAAAGCCGAACTGCAACTCATGTCTCCAGGAAACTGCTCCACGCTTCGGCTTCAGCGGGGCTATTCAAGGCTTTACCTTGAGGAAACGACTCACGTCAAGTTTCCTTTGAGCTCTAGAGCGGCTCAGGTGGAGCTCCCACCCAGGCTACGAAAGCACCCTGTTGATTTAGAAAAAACTCGTTCCCTTCCCAGAGCCCTGCCTACAGTGACTAGAAACTCGTCCAAAACACTGGTATTTAGGTAGGTTCAAGGCGGCATGAATGGAGCTTTCAAAATGGGAAAGCAAGCCTTGTGCCATCAGGTCCCCGTTTCCAGTGAACACGCAGCCTACCCCCTTGTGGTTTCTACCAAGTAAATATTCCCTCAAACTACACAGTGGTCCCTTCCCTGAAGAATGTTTTCTTGGCACGGAGTTCTGCATGTAGCGAACTGCCTCTCCCAAGGAACGCTTTGGTAACGCTATCGGGGCTTAGGCTCTTCTAAAACCCTGCCGTGTAAGAGGAAGAACTGTGCTTTGGTTACAGGAGGAACGCAAGCCGAGTTTCTCCTGTAAGTGTGGGGCCTCAAGGTATGACTTTGTGGAAGGAATGCGAAGCAGTTTTGATTTCTCCGTGCCGCTCAGCCTAGGGCATTGAGGCAATTTGCATGACATGTAGGACGTGAGAGAACAGATTCCATGGAGCTGTTGGAGTGCTGAGGAAATGTAGCTCTCCCAAGGAAGAGTGCAGTGTGTTGCCCTACACTTAACATACACAGAGTGACTGGGAAAGGTATCCGGGCCTGGAGGTTTCTTAGCAACCCAGTGGAGCCTGCCGGTACTCGGTGTTCTTGCACGGAATCGGGTGCCCAGCGAGATCCTAGGTGTCTTGCAAAGCGTACTAACGTTAAAAGAAAGGAGAACTGCAAGTAATGTCTCAAGGCAACTGCTCCACGTTCCGCTTCAGCAGGGATATTCAAGGCTTTACCTGGAGGAAAGGACTCACGTCAAGTTTCCTTGTAGCTCTAGAGCGTCTCAGGAGGAGCTCCCACCCAGGCTATGAAAGCACCCTGTTGATTTAGAAACAACTCGTTCCCTGCCCAGAGCCCTGCCTACAGTGACTAGAAACTTGTCCAAAACACTGGTATTTAGGTAGGTTCAAGGCGGCATGAATGGAGCTTTCAAAATGGGAAAGCAAGCCTTGTGCCATCAGGTCTCCGTTTCCAGTGAACACGCAGCCTACCTCCTTGTGATTTCTACCAAGTTACTATACACTCTAGCTACACACTGGTCCCTTCCCTGAATAACGTGTTCTTGGCACGGAGTTCTGCATGTAGCGAACTGCCTCTCCCAAGGAATGCTCTAGGTTCGCTATAGGGGCTTAGCCTCTTCTAAGTCCCTGCAGTGTAAGAGGAAGAACTGTGCTTTGGTTACAGCAGGAACGCAAGGCAACTTTCTCCTGTAAGTATGGGGTCTTAAGGTATGACTTTGTAGAAGGAATGTGAAACAGTATTGGTTTCTCAGTGCCGCTCAGCCTAGGGCATTGAGGCAGATATGCATGACATGTAGACGTGAGACAACCGATGGCCCGGAGCTGTTGGAGTGCTGAGGAAATCTAGCTCTCCCAAGGAGGCGTGCAGTGTGTTGCCCTACACTTAGCATATTGAGAGTGACTGGGAAAGGTTTCCGGGCCTGGATGTTTCTTAGCTTCCCAGTCGAGCATGCCGGTCCTCGGTGTTCTTGCAGGGAATAGGGTGCCCACGAGAGTTACTAGGTGTCTTCATAAGCGTACTAAGGTTAAAAGAAAGCCGAACTGCAACTCATGTCTCCAGGAAACTGCTCCACGCTTCGGCTTCAGCGGGGCTATTCAAGGCTTTACCTTGAGGAAACGACTCACGTCAAGTTTCCTTTGAGCTCTAGAGCGGCTCAGGTGGAGCTCCCACCCAGGCTACGAAAGCACCCTGTTGATTTAGAAAAAACTCGTTCCCTTCCCAGAGCCCTGCCTACAGTGACTAGAAACTCGTCCAAAACACTGGTATTTAGGTAGGTTCAAGGCGGCATGAATGGAGCTTTCAAAATGGGAAAGCAAGCCTTGTGCCATCAGGTCCCCGTTTCCAGTGAACACGCAGCCTACCCCCTTGTGGTTTCTACCAAGTAAATATTCCCTCAAACTACACAGTGGTCCCTTCCCTGAAGAATGTTTTCTTGGCACGGAGTTCTGCATGTAGCGAACTGCCTCTCCCAAGGAACGCTTTGGTAACGCTATCGGGGCTTAGGCTCTTCTAAAACCCTGCCGTGTAAGAGGAAGAACTGTGCTTTGGTTACAGGAGGAACGCAAGCCGAGTTTCTCCTGTAAGTGTGGGGCCTCAAGGTATGACTTTGTGGAAGGAATGCGAAGCAGTTTTGATTTCTCCGTGCCGCTCAGCCTAGGGCATTGAGGCAATTTGCATGACATGTAGGACGTGAGAGAACAGATTCCATGGAGCTGTTGGAGTGCTGAGGAAATGTAGCTCTCCCAAGGAAGAGTGCAGTGTGTTGCCCTACACTTAACATACACAGAGTGACTGGGAAAGGTATCCGGGCCTGGAGGTTTCTTAGCAACCCAGTGGAGCCTGCCGGTACTCGGTGTTCTTGCACGGACTCGCGTGCCCAGCGAGATCCTAGGTGTCTTGAAAAGCATACTAACGTTAAAAGAAAGGAGAACTGCAAGTAACGCCTCAAGGCAACTGCTCCACGTTCCGCTTCAGCAGGGATATTCAAGGCTTTACTTGGAGGAAAGGACTCACGTCAAGTTTCCTTGTAGCTCTAGAGCGTCTCAGGAGGAGCTCCCACCCAGGCTATGAAAGCACCCTGTTGATTTAGAAACAACTCGTTCCCTGCCCAGAGCCCTGCCTACAGTGACTAGAAACTTGTCCAAAACACTGGTATTTAGGTAGGTTCAAGGCGGCATGAATGGAGCTTTCAAAATGGGAAAGCAAGCCTTGTGCCATCAGGTCTCCGTTTCCAGTGAACACGCAGCCTACCTCCTTGTGATTTCTACCAAGTTACTATACACTCTAGCTACACACTGGTCCCTTCCCTGAAGAACGTGTTCTTGGCACGGAGTTCTGCATGTAGCGAACTGCCTCTCCCAAGGAATGCTCTAGGTTCGCTATAGGGGCTTAGCCTCTTCTAAATCCCTGCAGTGTAAGAGGAAGAACTGTGCTTTGGTTACAGCAGGAACGCAAGGCAACTTTCTCCTGTAAGTATGGGGTCTTAAGGTATGACTTTGTAGAAGGAATGTGAAACAGTATTGGTTTCTCAGTGCCGCTCAGCCTAGGGCATTGAGGCAGATATGCATGACATGTAGACGTGAGACAACCGATGGCCCGGAGCTGTTGGAGTGCTGAGGAAATCTAGCTCTCCCAAGGAGGCGTGCAGTGTGTTGCCCTACACTTAGCATATTGAGAGTGACTGGGAAAGGTTTCCGGGCCTGGATGTTTCTTAGCTTCCCAGTCGAGCATGCCGGTCCTCGGTGTTCTTGCAGGGAATAGGGTGCCCACGAGAGTTACTAGGTGTCTTCATAAGCGTACTAAGGTTAAAAGAAAGCCGAACTGCAACTCATGTCTCCAGGAAACTGCTCCACGCTTCGGCTTCAGCGGGGCTATTCAAGGCTTTACCTTGAGGAAACGACTCACGTCAAGTTTCCTTTGAGCTCTAGAGCGGCTCAGGTGGAGCTCCCACCCAGGCTACGAAAGCACCCTGTTGATTTAGAAAAAACTCGTTCCCTTCCCAGAGCCCTGCCTACAGTGACTAGAAACTCGTCCAAAACACTGGTATTTAGGTAGGTTCAAGGCGGCATGAATGGAGCTTTGAAAATGGGAAAGCAAGCCTTGTGCCATCAGGTCCCCGTTTCCAGTGAACACGCAGCCTACCCCCTTGTGGTTTCTACCAAGTAAATATTCCCTCAAACTACACAGTGGTCCCTTCCCTGAAGAATGTTTTCTTGGCACGGAGTTCTGCATGTAGCGAACTGCCTCTCCCAAGGAACGCTTTGGTAACGCTATCGGGGCTTAGGCTCTTCTAAAACCCTGCCGTGTAAGAGGAAGAACTGTGCTTTGGTTACAGGAGGAACGCAAGCCGAGTTTCTCCTGTAAGTGTGGGGCCTCAAGGTATGACTTTGTGGAAGGAATGCGAAGCAGTTTTGATTTCTCCGTGCCGCTCAGCCTAGGGCATTGAGGCAATTTGCATGACATGTAGGACGTGAGAGAACAGATTACATGGAGCTGTTGGAGTGCTGAGGAAATGTAGCTCTCCCAAGGAAGAGTGCCGTGTGTTGCCCTACACTTAACATACACAGAGTGACTGGGAAAGGTATCCGGGCCTGGAGGTTTCTTAGCAACCCAGTGGAGCCTGCCGGTACTCGGTGTTCTTGCACGGAATCGGGTGCCCAGCGAGATCCTAGGTGTCTTGCAAAGCGTACTAACGTTAAAAGAAAGGAGAACTGCAAGTAATGTCTCAAGGCAACTGCTCCACGTTCCGCTTCAGCAGGGATATTCAAGGCTTTACCTGGAGGAAAGGACTCACGTCAAGTTTCCTTGTAGCTCTAGAGCGTCTCAGGAGGAGCTCCCACCCAGGCTATGAAAGCACCTTGTTGATTTAGAAACAACTCGTTCCCTGCCCAGAGCCCTGCCTACAGTGACTAGAAACTTGTCCAAAACACTGGTATTTAGGTAGGTTCAAGGCGGCATGAATGGAGCTTTCAAAATGGGAAAGCAAGCCTTGTGCCATCAGGTCTCCGTTTCCAGTGAACACGCAGCCTACCTCCTTGTGATTTCTACCAAGTTACTATACACTCTAGCTACACACTGGTCCCTTCCCTGAATAACGTGTTCTTGGCACGGAGTTCTGCATGTAGCGAACTGCCTCTCCCAAGGAATGCTCTAGGTTCGCTATAGGGGCTTAGCCTCTTCTAAATCCCTGCAGTGTAAGAGGAAGAACTGTGCTTTGGTTACAGCAGGAACGCAAGGCAACTTTCTCCTGTAAGTATGGGGTCTTAAGGTATGACTTTGTAGAAGGAATGTGAAACAGTATTGGTTTCTCAGTGCCGCTCAGCCTAGGGCATTGAGGCAGATATGCATGACATGTAGACGTGAGACAACCGATGGCCCGGAGCTGTTGGAGTGCTGAGGAAATCTAGCTCTCCCAAGGAGGCGTGCAGTGTGTTGCCCTACACTTAGCATATTGAGAGTGACTGGGAAAGGTTTCCGGGCCTGGATGTTTCTTAGCTTCCCAGTCGAGCATGCCGGTCCTCGGTGTTCTTGCAGGGAATAGGGTGCCCACGAGAGTTACTAGGTGTCTTCATAAGCGTACTAAGGTTAAAAGAAAGCCGAACTGCAACTCATGTCTCCAGGAAACTGCTCCACGCTTCGGCTTCAGCGGGGCTATTCAAGGCTTTACCTTGAGGAAACGACTCACGTCAAGTTTCCTTTGAGCTCTAGAGCGGCTCAGGTGGAGCTCCCACCCAGGCTACGAAAGCACCCTGTTGATTTAGAAAAAACTCGTTCCCTTCCCAGAGCCCTGCCTACAGTGACTAGAAACTCGTCCAAAACACTGGTATTTAGGTAGGTTCAAGGCGGCATGAATGGAGCTTTGAAAATGGGAAAGCAAGCCTTGTGCCATCAGGTCCCCGTTTCCAGTGAACACGCAGCCTACCCCCTTGTGGTTTCTACCAAGTAAATATTCCCTCAAACTACACAGTGGTCCCTTCCCTGAAGAATGTTTTCTTGGCACGGAGTTCTGCATGTAGCGAACTGCCTCTCCCAAGGAACGCTTTGGTAACGCTATCGGGGCTTAGGCTCTTCTAAAACCCTGCCGTGTAAGAGGAAGAACTGTGCTTTGGTTACAGGAGGAACGCAAGCCGAGTTTCTCCTGTAAGTGTGGGGCCTCAAGGTATGACTTTGTGGAAGGAATGCGAAGCAGTTTTGATTTCTCCGTGCCGCTCAGCCTAGGGCATTGAGGCAATTTGCATGACATGTAGGACGTGAGAGAACAGATTACATGGAGCTGTTGGAGTGCTGAGGAAATGTAGCTCTCCCAAGGAAGAGTGCCGTGTGTTGCCCTACACTTAACATACACAGAGTGACTGGGAAAGGTATCCGGGCCTGGAGGTTTCTTAGCAACCCAGTGGAGCCTGCCGGTACTCGGTGTTCTTGCACGGAATCGGGTGCCCAGCGAGATCCTAGGTGTCTTGCAAAGCGTACTAACGTTAAAAGAAAGGAGAACTGCAAGTAATGTCTCAAGGCAACTGCTCCACGTTCCGCTTCAGCAGGGATATTCAAGGCTTTACCTGGAGGAAAGGACTCACGTCAAGTTTCCTTGTAGCTCTAGAGCGTCTCAGGAGGAGCTCCCACCCAGGCTATGAAAGCACCTTGTTGATTTAGAAACAACTCGTTCCCTGCCCAGAGCCCTGCCTACAGTGACTAGAAACTTGTCCAAAACACTGGTATTTAGGTAGGTTCAAGGCGGCATGAATGGAGCTTTCAAAATGGGAAAGCAAGCCTTGTGCCATCAGGTCTCCGTTTCCAGTGAACACGCAGCCTACCTCCTTGTGATTTCTACCAAGTTACTATACACTCTAGCTACACACTGGTCCCTTCCCTGAAGAACGTGTTCTTGGCACGGAGTTCTGCATGTAGCGAACTGCCTCTCCCAAGGAATGCTCTAGGTTCGCTATAGGGGCTTAGCCTCTTCTAAATCCCTGCAGTGTAAGAGGAAGAACTGTGCTTTGGTTACAGCAGGAACGCAAGGCAACTTTCTCCTGTAAGTATGGGGTCTTAAGGTATGACTTTGTAGAAGGAATGTGAAACAGTATTGGTTTCTCAGTGCCGCTCAGCCTAGGGCATTGAGGCAGATATGCATGACATGTAGACGTGAGACAACCGATGGCCCGGAGCTGTTGGAGTGCTGAGGAAATCTAGCTCTCCCAAGGAGGCGTGCAGTGTGTTGCCCTACACTTAGCATATTGAGAGTGACTGGGAAAGGTTTCCGGGCCTGGATGTTTCTTAGCTTCCCAGTCGAGCATGCCGGTCCTCGGTGTTCTTGCAGGGAATAGGGTGCCCACGAGAGTTACTAGGTGTCTTCATAAGCGTACTAAGGTTAAAAGAAAGCCGAACTGCAACTCATGTCTCCAGGAAACTGCTCCACGCTTCGGCTTCAGCGGGGCTATTCAAGGCTTTACCTTGAGGAAACGACTCACGTCAAGTTTCCTTTGAGCTCTAGAGCGGCTCAGGTGGAGCTCCCACCCAGGCTACGAAAGCACCCTGTTGATTTAGAAAAAACTCGTTCCCTTCCCAGAGCCCTGCCTACAGTGACTAGAAACTCGTCCAAAACACTGGTATTTAGGTAGGTTCAAGGCGGCATGAATGGAGCTTTGAAAATGGGAAAGCAAGCCTTGTGCCATCAGGTCCCCGTTTCCAGTGAACACGCAGCCTACCCCCTTGTGGTTTCTACCAAGTAAATATTCCCTCAAACTACACAGTGGTCCCTTCCCTGAAGAATGTTTTCTTGGCACGGAGTTCTGCATGTAGCGAACTGCCTCTCCCAAGGAACGCTTTGGTAACGCTATCGGGGCTTAGGCTCTTCTAAAACCCTGCCGTGTAAGAGGAAGAACTGTGCTTTGGTTACAGGAGGAACGCAAGCCGAGTTTCTCCTGTAAGTGTGGGGCCTCAAGGTATGACTTTGTGGAAGGAATGCGAAGCAGTTTTGATTTCTCCGTGCCGCTCAGCCTAGGGCATTGAGGCAATTTGCATGACATGTAGGACGTGAGAGAACAGATTCCATGGAGCTGTTGGAGTGCTGAGGAAATGTAGCTCTCCCAAGGAAGAGTGCAGTGTGTTGCCCTACACTTAACATACACAGAGTGACTGGGAAAGGTATCCGGGCCTGGAGGTTTCTTAGCAACCCAGTGGAGCCTGCCGGTACTCGGTGTTCTTGCACGGAATAGGGTGCCCAGCGAGATCCTAGGTGTCTTGCAAAGCGTACTAACGTTAAAAGAAAGGAGAACTGCAAGTAATGTCTCAAGGCAACTGCTCCACGTTCCGCTTCAGCAGGGATATTCAAGGCTTTACCTGGAGGAAAGGACTCACGTCAAGTTTCCTTGTAGCTCTAGAGCGTCTCAGGAGGAGCTCCCACCCAGGCTATGAAAGCACCCTGTTGATTTAGAAACAACTCGTTCCCTGCCCAGAGCCCTGCCTACAGTGACTAGAAACTTGTCCAAAACACTGGTATTTAGGTAGGTTCAAGGCGGCATGAATGGAGCTTTCAAAATGGGAAAGCAAGCCTTGTGCCATCAGGTCTCCGTTTCCAGTGAACACGCAGCCTACCTCCTTGTGATTTCTACCAAGTTACTATACACTCTAGCTACACACTGGTCCCTTCCCTGAAGAACGTGTTCTTGGCACGGAGTTCTGCATGTAGCGAACTGCCTCTCCCAAGGAATGCTCTAGGTTCGCTATAGGGGCTTAGCCTCTTCTAAATCCCTGCAGTGTAAGAGGAAGAACTGTGCTTTGGTTACAGCAGGAACGCAAGGCAACTTTCTCCTGTAAGTATGGGGTCTTAAGGTATGACTTTGTAGAAGGAATGTGAAACAGTATTGGTTTCTCAGTGCCGCTCAGCCTAGGGCATTGAGGCAGATATGCATGACATGTAGACGTGAGACAACCGATGGCCCGGAGCTGTTGGAGTGCTGAGGAAATCTAGCTCTCCCAAGGAGGCGTGCAGTGTGTTGCCCTACACTTAGCATATTGAGAGTGACTGGGAAAGGTTTCCGGGCCTGGATGTTTCTTAGCTTCCCAGTCGAGCATGCCGGTCCTCGGTGTTCTTGCAGGGAATAGGGTGCCCACGAGAGTTACTAGGTGTCTTCATAAGCGTACTAAGGTTAAAAGAAAGCCGAACTGCAACTCATGTCTCCAGGAAACTGCTCCACGCTTCGGCTTCAGCGGGGCTATTCAAGGCTTTACCTTGAGGAAACGACTCACGTCAAGTTTCCTTTGAGCTCTAGAGCGGCTCAGGTGGAGCTCCCACCCAGGCTACGAAAGCACCCTGTTGATTTAGAAAAAACTCGTTCCCTTCCCAGAGCCCTGCCTACAGTGACTAGAAACTCGTCCAAAACACTGGTATTTAGGTAGGTTCAAGGCGGCATGAATGGAGCTTTCAAAATGGGAAAGCAAGCCTTGTGCCATCAGGTCCCCGTTTCCAGTGAACACGCAGCCTACCCCCTTGTGGTTTCTACCAAGTAAATATTCCCTCAAACTACACAGTGGTCCCTTCCCTGAAGAATGTTTTCTTGGCACGGAGTTCTGCATGTAGCGAACTGCCTCTCCCAAGGAACGCTTTGGTAACGCTATCGGGGCTTAGGCTCTTCTAAAACCCTGCCGTGTAAGAGGAAGAACTGTGCTTTGGTTACAGGAGGAACGCAAGCCGAGTTTCTCCTGTAAGTGTGGGGCCTCAAGGTATGACTTTGTGGAAGGAATGCGAAGCAGTTTTGATTTCTCCGTGCCGCTCAGCCTAGGGCATTGAGGCAATTTGCATGACATGTAGGACGTGAGAGAACAGATTCCATGGAGCTGTTGGAGTGCTGAGGAAATGTAGCTCTCCCAAGGAAGAGTGCAGTGTGTTGCCCTACACTTAACATACACAGAGTGACTGGGAAAGGTATCCGGGCCTGGAGGTTTCTTAGCAACCCAGTGGAGCCTGCCGGTACTCGGTGTTCTTGCACGGAATCGGGTGCCCAGCGAGATCCTAGGTGTCTTGCAAAGCGTACTAACGTTAAAAGAAAGGAGAACTGCAAGTAATGTCTCAAGGCAACTGCTCCACGTTCCGCTTCAGCAGGGATATTCAAGGCTTTACCTGGAGGAAAGGACTCACGTCAAGTTTCCTTGTAGCTCTAGAGCGTCTCAGGAGGAGCTCCCACCCAGGCTATGAAAGCACCCTGTTGATTTAGAAACAACTCGTTCCCTGCCCAGAGCCCTGCCTACAGTGACTAGAAACTTGTCCAAAACACTGGTATTTAGGTAGGTTCAAGGCGGCATGAATGGAGCTTTCAAAATGGGAAAGCAAGCCTTGTGCCATCAGGTCTCCGTTTCCAGTGAACACGCAGCCTACCTCCTTGTGATTTCTACCAAGTTACTATACACTCTAGCTACACACTGGTCCCTTCCCTGAATAACGTGTTCTTGGCACGGAGTTCTGCATGTAGCGAACTGCCTCTCCCAAGGAATGCTCTAGGTTCGCTATAGGGGCTTAGCCTCTTCTAAGTCCCTGCAGTGTAAGAGGAAGAACTGTGCTTTGGTTACAGCAGGAACGCAAGGCAACTTTCTCCTGTAAGTATGGGGTCTTAAGGTATGACTTTGTAGAAGGAATGTGAAACAGTATTGGTTTCTCAGTGCCGCTCAGCCTAGGGCTTTGAGGCAGATATGCATGACATGTAGACGTGAGACAACCGATGGCCCGGAGCTGTTGGAGTGCTGAGGAAATCTAGCTCTCCCAAGGAGGCGTGCAGTGTGTTGCCCTACACTTAGCATATTGAGAGTGACTGGGAAAGGTTTCCGGGCCTGGATGTTTCTTAGCTTCCCAGTCGAGCGTGCCGGTCCTCGGTGTTCTTGCAGGGAATAGGGTGCCCACGAGAGTTACTAGGTGTCTTCATAAGCGTACTAAGGTTAAAAGAAAGCCGAACTGCAACTCATGTCTCCAGGAAACTGCTCCACGCTTCGGCTTCAGCGGGGCTATTCAAGGCTTTACCTTGAGGAAACGACTCACGTCAAGTTTCCTTTGAGCTCTAGAGCGGCTCAGGTGGAGCTCCCACCCAGGCTACGAAAGCACCCTGTTGATTTAGAAAAAACTCGTTCCCTTCCCAGAGCCCTGCCTACAGTGACTAGAAACTCGTCCAAAACACTGGTATTTAGGTAGGTTCAAGGCGGCATGAATGGAGCTTTCAAAATGGGAAAGCAAGCCTTGTGCCATCAGGTCCCCGTTTCCAGTGAACACGCAGCCTACCCCCTTGTGGTTTCTACCAAGTAAATATTCCCTCAAACTACACAGTGGTCCCTTCCCTGAAGAATGTTTTCTTGGCACGGAGTTCTGCATGTAGCGAACTGCCTCTCCCAAGGAACGCTTTGGTAACGCTATCGGGGCTTAGGCTCTTCTAAAACCCTGCCGTGTAAGAGGAAGAACTGTGCTTTGGTTACAGGAGGAACGCAAGCCGAGTTTCTCCTGTAAGTGTGGGGCCTCAAGGTATGAATTTGTGGAAGGAATGCGAAGCAGTTTTGATTTCTCCGTGCCGCTCAGCCTAGGGCATTGAGGCAATTTGCATGACATGTAGGACGTGAGAGAACAGATTACATGGAGCTGTTGGAGTGCTGAGGAAATGTAGCTCTCCCAAGGAAGAGTGCAGTGTGTTGCCCTACACTTAACATACACAGAGTGACTGGGAAAGGTATCCGGGCCTGGAGGTTTCTTAGCAACCCAGTGGAGCCTGCCGGTACTCGGTGTTCTTGCACGGACTCGCGTGCCCAGCGAGATCCTAGGTGTCTTGAAAAGCGTACTAACGTTAAAAGAAAGGAGAACTGCAAGTAACGCCTCAAGGCAACTGCTCCACGTTCCGCTTCAGCAGGGATATTCAAGGCTTTACCTGGAGGAAAGGACTCACGTCAAGTTTCCTTGTAGCTCTAGAGCGTCTCAGGAGGAGCTCCCACCCAGGCTATGAAAGCACCCTGTTGATTTAGAAACAACTCGTTCCCTGCCCAGAGCCCTGCCTACAGTGACTAGAAACTTGTCCAAAACACTGGTATTTAGGTAGGTTCAAGGCGGCATGAATGGAGCTTTCAAAATGGGAAAGCAAGCCTTGTGCCATCAGGTCTCCGTTTCCAGTGAACACGCAGCCTACCTCCTTGTGATTTCTACCAAGTTACTATACACTCTAGCTACACACTGGTCCCTTCCCTGAAGAACGTGTTCTTGGCACGGAGTTCTGCATGTAGCGAACTGCCTCTCCCAAGGAATGCTCTAGGTTCGCTATAGGGGCTTAGCCTCTTCTAAATCCCTGCAGTGTAAGAGGAAGAACTGTGCTTTGGTTACAGCAGGAACGCAAGGCAACTTTCTCCTGTAAGTATGGGGTCTTAAGGTATGACTTTGTAGAAGGAATGTGAAACAGTATTGGTTTCTCAGTGCCGCTCAGCCTAGGGCATTGAGGCAGATATGCATGACATGTAGACGTGAGACAACCGATGGCCCGGAGCTGTTGGAGTGCTGAGGAAATCTAGCTCTCCCAAGGAGGCGTGCAGTGTGTTGCCCTACACTTAGCATATTGAGAGTGACTGGGAAAGGTTTCCGGGCCTGGATGTTTCTTAGCTTCCCAGTCGAGCATGCCGGTCCTCGGTGTTCTTGCAGGGAATAGGGTGCCCACGAGAGTTACTAGGTGTCTTCATAAGCGTACTAAGGTTAAAAGAAAGCCGAACTGCAACTCATGTCTCCAGGAAACTGCTCCACGCTTCGGCTTCAGCGGGGCTATTCAAGGCTTTACCTTGAGGAAACGACTCACGTCAAGTTTCCTTTGAGCTCTAGAGCGGCTCAGGTGGAGCTCCCACCCAGGCTACGAAAGCACCCTGTTGATTTAGAAACAACTCGTTCCCTTCCCAGAGCCCTGCCTACAGTGACTAGAAACTCGTCCAAAACACTGGTATTTAGGTAGGTTCAAGGCGGCATGAATGGAGCTTTCAAAATGGGAAAGCAAGCCTTGTGCCATCAGGTCCCCGTTTCCAGTGAACACGCAGCCTACCCCCTTGTGATTTCTACCAAGTAAATATTCCCTCAAACTACACAGTGGTCCCTTCCCTGAAGAATGTTTTCTTGGCACGGAGTTCTGCATGTAGCGAACTGCCTCTCCCAAGGAACGCTTTGGTAACGCTATCGGGGCTTAGGCTCTTCTAAAACCCTGCCGTGTAAGAGGAAGAACTGTGCTTTGGTTACAGGAGGAACGCAAGCCGAGTTTCTCCTGTAAGTGTGGGGCCTCAAGGTATGACTTTGTGGAAGGAATGCGAAGCAGTTTTGATTTCTCCGTGCCGCTCAGCCTAGGGCATTGAGGCAATTTGCATGACATGTAGGACGTGAGAGAACAGATTACATGGAGCTGTTGGAGTGCTGAGGAAATGTAGCTCTCCCAAGGAAGAGTGCAGTGTGTTGCCCTACACTTAACATACACAGAGTGACTGGGAAAGGTATCCGGGCCTGGAGGTTTCTTAGCAACCCAGTGGAGCCTGCCGGTACTCGGTTTCTTGCACGGATTAGGGTGCCCAGCGAGATCCTAGGTGTCTTGCAAAGCGTACTGACGTTAAAAGAAAGGAGAACTGCAAGTAATGTCTCAAGGCAACTGCTCCACGTTCCGCTTCAGCAGGGATATTCAAGGCTTTACCTGGAGGAAAGGACTCACGTCAAGTTTCCTTGTAGCTCTAGAGCGTCTCAGGAGGAGCTCCCACCCAGGCTATGAAAGCACCCTGTTGATTTAGAAACAACTCGTTCCCTGCCCAGAGCCCTGCCTACAGTGACTAGAAACTTGTCCAAAACACTGGTATTTAGGTAGGTTCAAGGCGGCATGAATGGAGCTTTCAAAATGGGAAAGCAAGCCTTGTGCCATCAGGTCTCCGTTTCCAGTGAACACGCAGCCTACCTCCTTGTGATTTCTACCAAGTTACTATACACTCTAGCTACACACTGGTCCCTTCCCTGAAGAACGTGTTCTTGGCACGGAGTTCTGCATGTAGCGAACTGCCTCTCCCAAGGAATGCTCTAGGTTCGCTATAGGGGCTTAGCCTCTTCTAAATCCCTGCAGTGTAAGAGGAAGAACTGTGCTTTGGTTACAGCAGGAACGCAAGGCAACTTTCTCCTGTAAGTATGGGGTCTTAAGGTATGACTTTGTAGAAGGAATGTGAAACAGTATTGGTTTCTCAGTGCCGCTCAGCCTAGGGCATTGAGGCAGATATGCATGACATGTAGACGTGAGACAACCGATGGCCCGGAGCTGTTGGAGTGCTGAGGAAATCTAGCTCTCCCAAGGAGGCGTGCAGTGTGTTGCCCTACACTTAGCATATTGAGAGTGACTGGGAAAGGTTTCCGGGCCTGGATGTTTCTTAGCTTCCCAGTCGAGCATGCCGGTCCTCGGTGTTCTTGCAGGGAATAGGGTGCCCACGAGAGTTACTAGGTGTCTTCATAAGCGTACTAAGGTTAAAAGAAAGCCGAACTGCAACTCATGTCTCCAGGAAACTGCTCCACGCTTCGGCTTCAGCGGGGCTATTCAAGGCTTTACCTTGAGGAAACGACTCACGTCAAGTTTCCTTTGAGCTCTAGAGCGGCTCAGGTGGAGCTCCCACCCAGGCTACGAAAGCACCCTGTTGATTTAGAAAAAACTCGTTCCCTTCCCAGAGCCCTGCCTACAGTGACTAGAAACTCGTCCAAAACACTGGTATTTAGGTAGGTTCAAGGCGGCATGAATGGAGCTTTCAAAATGGGAAAGCAAGCCTTGTGCCATCAGGTCCCCGTTTCCAGTGAACACGCAGCCTACCCCCTTGTGGTTTCTACCAAGTAAATATTCTCTCAAACTACACAGTGGTCCCTTCCCTGAAGAATGTTTTCTTGGCACGGAGTTCTGCATGTAGCGAACTGCCTCTCCCAAGGAACGCTTTGGTAACGCTATCGGGGCTTAGGCTCTTCTAAAACCCTGCCGTGTAAGAGGAAGAACTGTGCTTTGGTTACAGGAGGAACGCAAGCCGAGTTTCTCCTGTAAGTGTGGGGCCTCAAGGTATGACTTTGTGGAAGGAATGCGAAGCAGTTTTGATTTCTCCGTGCCGCTCAGCCTAGGGCATTGAGGCAATTTGCATGACATGTAGGACGTGAGAGAACAGATTCCATGGAGCTGTTGGAGTGCTGAGGAAATGTAGCTCTCCCAAGGAAGAGTGCAGTGTGTTGCCCTACACTTAACATACACAGAGTGACTGGGAAAGGTATCCGGGCCTGGAGGTTTCTTAGCAACCCAGTGGAGCCTGCCGGTACTCGGTGTTCTTGCACGGAATCGGGTGCCCAGCGAGATCCTAGGTGTCTTGCAAAGCGTACTAACGTTAAAAGAAAGGAGAACTGCAAGTAATGTCTCAAGGCAACTGCTCCACGTTCCGCTTCAGCAGGGATATTCAAGGCTTTACCTGGAGGAAAGGACTCACGTCAAGTTTCCTTGTAGCTCTAGAGCGTCTCAGGAGGAGCTCCCACCCAGGCTATGAAAGCACCCTGTTGATTTAGAAACAACTCGTTCCCTGCCCAGAGCCCTGCCTACAGTGACTAGAAACTTGTCCAAAACACTGGTATTTAGGTAGGTTCAAGGCGGCATGAATGGAGCTTTCAAAATGGGAAAGCAAGCCTTGTGCCATCAGGTCTCCGTTTCCAGTGAACACGCAGCCTACCTCCTTGTGATTTCTACCAAGTTACTATACACTCTAGCTACACACTGGTCCCTTCCCTGAAGAACGTGTTCTTGGCACGGAGTTCTGCATGTAGCGAACTGCCTCTCCCAAGGAATGCTCTAGGTTCGCTATAGGGGCTTAGCCTCTTCTAAATCCCTGCAGTGTAAGAGGAAGAACTGTGCTTTGGTTACAGCAGGAACGCAAGGCAACTTTCTCCTGTAAGTATGGGGTCTTAAGGTATGACTTTGTAGAAGGAATGTGAAACAGTATTGGTTTCTCAGTGCCGCTCAGCCTAGGGCATTGAGGCAGATATGCATGACATGTAGACGTGAGACAACCGATGGCCCGGAGCTGTTGGAGTGCTGAGGAAATCTAGCTCTCCCAAGGAGGCGTGCAGTGTGTTGCCCTACACTTAGCATATTGAGAGTGACTGGGAAAGGTTTCCGGGCCTGGATGTTTCTTAGCTTCCCAGTCGAGCATGCCGGTCGTCGGTGTTCTTGCAGGGAATAGGGTGCCCACGAGAGTTACTAGGTGTCTTCATAAGCGTACTAAGGTTAAAAGAAAGCCGAACTGCAACTCATGTCTCCAGGAAACTGCTCCACGCTTCGGCTTCAGCGGGGCTATTCAAGGCTTTACCTTGAGGAAACGACTCACGTCAAGTTTCCTTTGAGCTCTAGAGCGGCTCAGGTGGAGCTCCCACCCAGGCTACGAAAGCACCCTGTTGATTTAGAAAAAACTCGTTCCCTTCCCAGAGCCCTGCCTACAGTGACTAGAAACTCGTCCAAAACACTGGTATTTAGGTAGGTTCAAGGCGGCATGAATGGAGCTTTCAAAATGGGAAAGCAAGCCTTGTGCCATCAGGTCCCCGTTTCCAGTGAACACGCAGCCTACCCCCTTGTGGTTTCTACCAAGTAAATATTCCCTCAAACTACACAGTGGTCCCTTCCCTGAAGAATGTTTTCTTGGCACGGAGTTCTGCATGTAGCGAACTGCCTCTCCCAAGGAACGCTTTGGTAACGCTATCGGGGCTTAGGCTCTTCTAAAACCCTGCCGTGTAAGAGGAAGAACTGTGCTTTGGTTACAGGAGGAACGCAAGCCGAGTTTCTCCTGTAAGTGTGGGGCCTCAAGGTATGACTTTGTGGAAGGAATGCGAAGCAGTTTTGATTTCTCCGTGCCGCTCAGCCTAGGGCATTGAGGCAATTTGCATGACATGTAGGACGTGAGAGAACAGATTACATGGAGCTGTTGGAGTGCTGAGGAAATGTAGCTCTCCCAAGGAAGAGTGCAGTGTGTTGCCCTACACTTAACATACACAGAGTGACTGGGAAAGGTATCCGGGCCTGGAGGTTTCTTAGCAACCCAGTGGAGCCTGCCGGTACTCGGTGTTCTTGCACGGACTCGCGTGCCCAGCGAGATCCTAGGTGTCTTGAAAAGCGTACTAACGTTAAAAGAAAGGAGAACTGCAAGTAACGCCTCAAGGCAACTGCTCCACGTTCCGCTTCAGCAGGGATATTCAAGGCTTTACCTGGAGGAAAGGACTCACGTCAAGTTTCCTTGTAGCTCTAGAGCGTCTCAGGAGGAGCTCCCACCCAGGCTATGAAAGCACCCTGTTGATTTAGAAACAACTCGTTCCCTGCCCAGAGCCCTGCCTACAGTGACTAGAAACTTGTCCAAAACACTGGTATTTAGGTAGGTTCAAGGCGGCATGAATGGAGCTTTCAAAATGGGAAAGCAAGCCTTGTGCCATCAGGTCTCCGTTTCCAGTGAACACGCAGCCTACCTCCTTGTGATTTCTACCAAGTTACTATACACGCTAGCTACACACTGGTCCCTTCCCTGAAGAACGTGTTCTTGGCACGGAGTTCTGCATGTAGCGAACTGCCTCTCCCAAGGAATGCTCTAGGTTCGCTATAGGGGCTTAGCCTCTTCTAAATCCCTGCAGTGTAAGAGGAAGAACTGTGCTTTGGTTACAGCAGGAACGCAAGGCAACTTTCTCCTGTAAGTATGGGGTCTTAAGGTATGACTTTGTAGAAGGAATGTGAAACAGTATTGGTTTCTCAGTGCCGCTCAGCCTAGGGCATTGAGGCAGATATGCATGACATGTAGACGTGAGACAACCGATGGCCCGGAGCTGTTGGAGTGCTGAGGAAATCTAGCTCTCCCAAGGAGGCGTGCAGTGTGTTGCCCTACACTTAGCATATTGAGAGTGACTGGGAAAGGTTTCCGGGCCTGGATGTTTCTTAGCTTCCCAGTCGAGCATGCCGGTCCTCGGTGTTCTTGCAGGGAATAGGGTGCCCACGAGAGTTACTAGGTGTCTTCATAAGCGTACTAAGGTTAAAAGAAAGCCGAACTGCAACTCATGTCTCCAGGAAACTGCTCCACGCTTCGGCTTCAGCGGGGCTATTCAAGGCTTTACCTTGAGGAAACGACTCACGTCAAGTTTCCTTTGAGCTCTAGAGCGGCTCAGGTGGAGCTCCCACCCAGGCTACGAAAGCACCCTGTTGATTTAGAAAAAACTCGTTCCCTTCCCAGAGCCCTGCCTACAGTGAGTAGAAACTCGTCCAAAACACTGGTATTTAGGTAGGTTCAAGGCGGCATGAATGGAGCTTTCAAAATGGGAAAGCAAGCCTTGTGCCATCAGGTCCCCGTTTCCAGTGAACACGCAGCCTACCTCCTTGTGGTTTCTACCAAGTAAATATTCCCTCAAACTACACAGTGGTCCCTTCCCTGAAGAATGTTTTCTTGGCACGGAGTTCTGCATGTAGCGAACTGCCTCTCCCAAGGAACGCTTTGGTAACGCTATCGGGGCTTAGGCTCTTCTAAAACCCTGCCGTGTAAGAGGAAGAACTGTGCTTTGGTTACAGGAGGAACGCAAGCCGAGTTTCTCCTGTAAGTGTGGGGCCTCAAGGTATGACTTTGTGGAAGGAATGCGAAGCAGTTTTGATTTCTCAGTGCCGCTCAGCCTAGGGCATTGAGGCAATTTGCATGACATGTAGGACGTGAGAGAACAGATTACATGGAGCTGTTGGAGTGCTGAGGAAATGTAGCTCTCCCAAGGAAGAGTGCAGTGTGTTGCCCTACACTTAACATACACAGAGTGACTGGGAAAGGTATCCGGGCCTGGAGGTTTCTTAGCAACCCAGTGGAGCCTGCCGGTACTCGGTGTTCTTGCACGGAATCGGGTGCCCAGCGAGATCCTAGGTGTCTTGCAAAGCGTACTAACGTTAAAAGAAAGGAGAACTGCAAGTAATGTCTCAAGGCAACTGCTCCACGTTCCGCTTCAGCAGGGATATTCAAGGCTTTACCTGGAGGAAAGGACTCACGTCAAGTTTCCTTGTAGCTCTAGAGCGTCTCAGGAGGAGCTCCCACCCAGGCTATGAAAGCACCCTGTTGATTTAGAAACAACTCGTTCCCTGCCCAGAGCCCTGCCTACAGTGACTAGAAACTTGTCCAAAACACTGGTATTTAGGTAGGTTCAAGGCGGCATGAATGGAGCTTTCAAAATGGGAAAGCAAGCCTTGTGCCATCAGGTCTCCGTTTCCAGTGAACACGCAGCCTACCTCCTTGTGATTTCTACCAAGTTACTATACACTCTAGCTACACACTGGTCCCTTCCCTGAATAACGTGTTCTTGGCACGGAGTTCTGCATGTAGCGAACTGCCTCTCCCAAGGAATGCTCTAGGTTCGCTATAGGGGCTTAGCCTCTTCTAAATCCCTGCAGTGTAAGAGGAAGAACTGTGCTTTGGTTACAGCAGGAACGCAAGGCAACTTTCTCCTGTAAGTATGGGGTCTTAAGGTATGACTTTGTAGAAGGAATGTGAAACAGTATTGGTTTCTCAGTGCCGCTCAGCCTAGGGCATTGAGGCAGATATGCATGACATGTAGACGTGAGACAACCGATGGCCCGGAGCTGTTGGAGTGCTGAGGAAATCTAGCTCTCCCAAGGAGGCGTGCAGTGTGTTGCCCTACACTTAGCATATTGAGAGTGACTGGGAAAGGTTTCCGGGCCTGGATGTTTCTTAGCTTCCCAGTCGAGCATGCCGGTCCTCGGTGTTCTTGCAGGGAATAGGGTGCCCACGAGAGTTACTAGGTGTCTTCATAAGCGTACTAAGGTTAAAAGAAAGCCGAACTGCAACTCATGTCTCCAGGAAACTGCTCCACGCTTCGGCTTCAGCGGGGCTATTCAAGGCTTTACCTTGAGGAAACGACTCACGTCAAGTTTCCTTTGAGCTCTAGAGCGGCTCAGGTGGAGCTCCCACCCAGGCTACGAAAGCACCCTGTTGATTTAGAAAAAACTCGTTCCCTTCCCAGAGCCCTGCCTACAGTGACTAGAAACTCGTCCAAAACACTGGTATTTAGGTAGGTTCAAGGCGGCATGAATGGAGCTTTCAAAATGGGAAAGCAAGCCTTGTGCCATCAGGTCCCCGTTTCCAGTGAACACGCAGCCTACCTCCTTGTGGTTTCTACCAAGTAAATATTCCCTCAAACTACACAGTGGTCCCTTCCCTGAAGAATGTTTTCTTGGCACGGAGTTCTGCATGTAGCGAACTGCCTCTCCCAAGGAATGCTCTAGGTTCGCTATAGGGGCTTAGCCTCTTCTAAATCCCTGCCGTGTAAGAGGAAGAACTGTGCTTTGGTTACAGCAGGAACGCAAGGCAACTTTCTCCTGTAAGTATGGGGTCTTAAGGTATGACTTTGTAGAAGGAATGTGAAACAGTATTGGTTTCTCAGTGCCGCTCAGGCTAGGGCATTGAGGCAGATATGCATGACATGTAGACGTGAGACAACCGATGGCCCGGAGCTGTTGGAGTGCTGAGGAAATCTAGCTCTCCCAAGGAGGCGTGCAGTGTGTTGCCCTACACTTAGCATATTGAGAGTGACTGGGAAAGGTTTCCGGGCCTGGATGTTTCTTAGCTTCCCAGTCGAGCATGCCGGTCCTCGGTGTTCTTGCAGGGAATAGGGTGCCCACGAGAGTTACTAGGTGTCTTCATAAGCGTACTAAGGTTAAAAGAAAGCCGAACTGCAACTCATGTCTCCAGGAAACTGCTCCACGCTTCGGCTTCAGCGGGGCTATTCAAGGCTTTACCTTGAGGAAACGACTCACGTCAAGTTTCCTTTGAGCTCTAGAGCGGCTCAGGTGGAGCTCCCACCCAGGCTACGAAAGCACCCTGTTGATTTAGAAAAAACTCGTTCCCTTCCCAGAGCCCTGCCTACAGTGACTAGAAACTCGTCCAAAACACTGGTATTTAGGTAGGTTCAAGGCGGCATGAATGGAGCTTTCAAAATGGGAAAGCAAGCCTTGTGCCATCAGGTCCCCGTTTCCAGTGAACACGCAGCCTACCCCCTTGTGGTTTCTACCAAGTAAATATTCCCTCAAACTACACAGTGGTCCCTTCCCTGAAGAATGTTTTCTTGGCACGGAGTTCTGCATGTAGCGAACTGCCTCTCCCAAGGAACGCTTTGGTAACGCTATCGGGGCTTAGGCTCTTCTAAAACCCTGCCGTGTAAGAGGAAGAACTGTGCTTTGGTTACAGGAGGAACGCAAGCCGAGTTTCTCCTGTAAGTGTGGGGCCTCAAGGTATGACTTTGTGGAAGGAATGCGAAGCAGTTTTGATTTCTCCGTGCCGCTCAGTCTAGGGCATTGAGGCAATTTGCATGACATGTAGGACGTGAGAGAACAGATTACATGGAGCTGTTGGAGTGCTGAGGAAATGTAGCTCTCCCAAGGAAGAGTGCAGTGTGTTGCCCTACACTTAACATACACAGAGTGACTGGGAAAGGTATCCGGGCCTGGAGGTTTCTTAGCAACCCAGTGGAGCCTGCCGGTACTCGGTGTTCTTGCACGGAATCGGGTGCCCAGCGAGATCCTAGGTGTCTTGCAAAGCGTACTAACGTTAAAAGAAAGGAGAACTGCAAGTAATGTCTCAAGGCAACTGCTCCACGTTCCGCTTCAGCAGGGATATTCAAGGCTTTACCTGGAGGAAAGGACTCACATCAAGTTTCCTTGTAGCTCTAGAGCGTCTCAGGAGGAGCTCCCACCCAGGCTATGAAAGCACCCTGTTGATTTAGAAACAACTCGTTCCCTGCCCAGAGCCCTGCCTACAGTGACTAGAAACTTGTCCAAAACACTGGTATTTAGGTAGGTTCAAGGCGGCATGAATGGAGCTTTCAAAATGGGAAAGCAAGCCTTGTGCCATCAGGTCTCCGTTTCCAGTGAACACGCAGCCTACCTCCTTGTGATTTCTACCAAGTTACTATACACTCTAGCTACACACTGGTCCCTTCCCTGAAGAACGTGTTCTTGGCACGGAGTTCTGCATGTAGCGAACTGCCTCTCCCAAGGAATGCTCTAGGTTCGCTATAGGGGCTTAGCCTCTTCTAAATCCCTGCAGTGTAAGAGGAAGAACTGTGCTTTGGTTACAGCAGGAACGCAAGGCAACTTTCTCCTGTAAGTATGGGGTCTTAAGGTATGACTTTGTAGAAGGAATGTGAAACAGTATTGGTTTCTCAGTGCCGCTCAGCCTAGGGCATTGAGGCAGATATGCATGACATGTAGACGTGAGACAACCGATGGCCCGGAGCTGTTGGAGTGCTGAGGAAATCTAGCTCTCCCAAGGAGGCGTGCAGTGTGTTGCCCTACACTTAGCATATTGAGAGTGACTGGGAAAGGTTTCCGGGCCTGGATGTTTCTTAGCTTCCCAGTCGAGCATGCCGGTCCTCGGTGTTCTTGCAGGGAATAGGGTGCCCACGAGAGTTACTAGGTGTCTTCATAAGCGTACTAAGGTTAAAAGAAAGCCGAACTGCAACTCATGTCTCCAGGAAACTGCTCCACGCTTCGGCTTCAGCGGGGCTATTCAAGGCTTTACCTTGAGGAAACGACTCACGTCAAGTTTCCTTTGAGCTCTAGAGCGGCTCAGGTGGAGCTCCCACCCAGGCTACGAAAGCACCCTGTTGATTTAGAAAAAACTCGTTCCCTTCCCAGAGCCCTGCCTACAGTGACTAGAAACTCGTCCAAAACACTGGTATTTAGGTAGGTTCAAGGCGGCATGAATGGAGCTTTCAAAATGGGAAAGCAAGCCTTGTGCCATCAGGTCCCCGTTTCCAGTGAACACGCAGCCTACCCCCTTGTGGTTTCTACCAAGTAAATATTCTCTCAAACTACACAGTGGTCCCTTCCCTGAAGAATGTTTTCTTGGCACGGAGTTCTGCATGTAGCGAACTGCCTCTCCCAAGGAACGCTTTGGTAACGCTATCGGGGCTTAGGCTCTTCTAAAACCCTGCCGTGTAAGAGGAAGAACTGTGCTTTGGTTACAGGAGGAACGCAAGCCGAGTTTCTCCTGTAAGTGTGGGGCCTCAAGGTATGACTTTGTGGAAGGAATGCGAAGCAGTTTTGATTTCTCCGTGCCGCTCAGCCTAGGGCATTGAGGCAATTTGCATGACATGTAGGACGTGAGAGAACAGATTACATGGAGCTGTTGGAGTGCTGAGGAAATGTAGCTCTCCCAAGGAAGAGTGCAGTGTGTTGCCCTACACTTAACATACACAGAGTGACTGGGAAAGGTATCCGGGCCTGGAGGTTTCTTAGCAACCCAGTGGAGCCTGCCGGTACTCGGTTTCTTGCACGGATTAGGGTGCCCAGCGAGATCCTAGGTGTCTTGCAAAGCGTACTGACGTTAAAAGAAAGGAGAACTGCAAGTAATGTCTCAAGGCAACTGCTCCACGTTCCGCTTCAGCAGGGATATTCAAGGCTTTACCTGGAGGAAAGGACTCACGTCAAGTTTCCTTGTAGCTCTAGAGCGTCTCAGGAGGAGCTCCCACCCAGGCTATGAAAGCACCCTGTTGATTTAGAAACAACTCGTTCCCTGCCCAGAGCCCTGCCTACAGTGACTAGAAACTTGTCCAAAACACTGGTATTTAGGTAGGTTCAAGGCGGCATGAATGGAGCTTTCAAAATGGGAAAGCAAGCCTTGTGCCATCAGGTCTCCGTTTCCAGTGAACACGCAGCCTACCTCCTTGTGATTTCTACCAAGTTACTATACACTCTAGCTACACACTGGTCCCTTCCCTGAAGAACGTGTTCTTGGCACGGAGTTCTGCATGTAGCGAACTGCCTCTCCCAAGGAATGCTCTAGGTTCGCTATAGGGGCTTAGCCTCTTCTAAATCCCTGCAGTGTAAGAGGAAGAACTGTGCTTTGGTTACAGCAGGAACGCAAGGCAACTTTCTCCTGTAAGTATGGGGTCTTAAGGTATGACTTTGTAGAAGGAATGTGAAACAGTATTGGTTTCTCAGTGCCGCTCAGCCTAGGGCATTGAGGCAGATATGCATGACATGTAGACGTGAGACAACCGATGGCCCGGAGCTGTTGGAGTGCTGAGGAAATCTAGCTCTCCCAAGGAGGCGTGCAGTGTGTTGCCCTACACTTAGCATATTGAGAGTGACTGGGAAAGGTTTCCGGGCCTGGATGTTTCTTAGCTTCCCAGTCGAGCATGCCGGTCCTCGGTGTTCTTGCAGGGAATAGGGTGCCCACGAGAGTTACTAGGTGTCTTCATAAGCGTACTAAGGTTAAAAGAAAGCCGAATTGCAACTCATGTCTCCAGGAAACTGCTCCACGCTTCGGCTTCAGCGGGGCTATTCAAGGCTTTACCTTGAGGAAACGACTCACGTCAAGTTTCCTTTGAGCTCTAGAGCGGCTCAGGTGGAGCTCCCACCCAGGCTACGAAAGCACCCTGTTGATTTAGAAAAAACTCGTTCCCTTCCCAGAGCCCTGCCTACAGTGACTAGAAACTCGTCCAAAACACTGGTATTTAGGTAGGTTCAAGGCGGCATGAATGGAGCTTTCAAAATGGGAAAGCAAGCCTTGTGCCATCAGGTCCCCGTTTCCAGTGAACACGCAGCCTACCCCCTTGTGGTTTCTACCAAGTAAATATTCTCTCAAACTACACAGTGGTCCCTTCCCTGAAGAATGTTTTCTTGGCACGGAGTTCTGCATGTAGCGAACTGCCTCTCCCAAGGAACGCTTTGGTAACGCTATCGGGGCTTAGGCTCTTCTAAAACCCTGCCGTGTAAGAGGAAGAACTGTGCTTTGGTTACAGGAGGAACGCAAGCCGAGTTTCTCCTGTAAGTGTGGGGCCTCAAGGTATGACTTTGTGGAAGGAATGCGAAGCAGTTTTGATTTCTCCGTGCCGCTCAGCCTAGGGCATTGAGGCAATTTGCATGACATGTAGGACGTGAGAGAACAGATTACATGGAGCTGTTGGAGTGCTGAGGAAATGTAGCTCTCCCGAGGAAGAGTGCAGTGTGTTGCCCTACACTTAACATACACAGAGTGACTGGGAAAGGTATCCGGGCCTGGAGGTTTCTTAGCAACCCAGTGGAGCCTGCCGGTACTCGGTTTCTTGCACGGATTAGGGTGCCCAGCGAGATCCTAGGTGTCTTGCAAAGCGTACTAACGTTAAAAGAAAGGAGAACTGCAAGTAATGTCTCAAGGCAACTGCTCCACGTTCCGCTTCAGCAGGGATATTCAAGGCTTTACCTGGAGGAAAGGACTCACGTCAAGTTTCCTTGTAGCTCTAGAGCGTCTCAGGAGGAGCTCCCACCCAGGCTATGAAAGCACCCTGTTGATTTAGAAACAACTCGTTCCCTGCCCAGAGCCCTGCCTACAGTGACTAGAAACTTGTCCAAAACACTGGTATTTAGGTAGGTTCAAGGCGGCATGAATGGAGCTTTCAAAATGGGAAAGCAAGCCTTGTGCCATCAGGTCTCCGTTTCCAGTGAACACGCAGCCTACCTCCTTGTGATTTCTACCAAGTTACTATACACTCTAGCTACACACTGGTCCCTTCCCTGAAGAACGTGTTCTTGGCACGGAGTTCTGCATGTAGCGAACTGCCTCTCCCAAGGAATGCTCTAGGTTCGCTATAGGGGCTTAGCCTCTTCTAAATCCCTGCAGTGTAAGAGGAAGAACTGTGCTTTGGTTACAGCAGGAACGCAAGGCAACTTTCTCCTGTAAGTATGGGGTCTTAAGGTATGACTTTGTAGAAGGAATGTGAAACAGTATTGGTTTCTCAGTGCCGCTCAGCCTAGGGCATTGAGGCAGATATGCATGACATGTAGACGTGAGACAACCGATGGCCCGGAGCTGTTGGAGTGCTGAGGAAATCTAGCTCTCCCAAGGAGGCGTGCAGTGTGTTGCCCTACACTTAGCATATTGAGAGTGACTGGGAAAGGTTTCCGGGCCTGGATGTTTCTTAGCTTCCCAGTCGAGCATGCCGGTCCTCGGTGTTCTTGCAGGGAATAGGGTGCCCACGAGAGTTACTAGGTGTCTTCATAAGCGTACTAAGGTTAAAAGAAAGCCGAACTGCAACTCATGTCTCCAGGAAACTGCTCCACGCTTCGGCTTCAGCGGGGCTATTCAAGGCTTTACCTTGAGGAAACGACTCACGTCAAGTTTCCTTTGAGCTCTAGAGCGGCTCAGGTGGAGCTCCCACCCAGGCTACGAAAGCACCCTGTTGATTTAGAAAAAACTCGTTCCCTTCCCAGAGCCCTGCCTACAGTGACTAGAAACTCGTCCAAAACACTGGTATTTAGGTAGGTTCAAGGCGGCATGAATGGAGCTTTCAAAATGGGAAAGCAAGCCTTGTGCCATCAGGTCCCCGTTTCCAGTGAACACGCAGCCTACCCCCTTGTGGTTTCTACCAAGTAAATATTCCCTCAAACTACACAGTGGTCCCTTCCCTGAAGAATGTTTTCTTGGCACGGAGTTCTGCATGTAGCGAACTGCCTCTCCCAAGGAACGCTTTGGTAACGCTATCGGGGCTTAGGCTCTTCTAAAACCCTGCCGTGTAAGAGGAAGAACTGTGCTTTGGTTACAGCAGGAACGCAAGCCGAGTTTCTCCTGTAAGTGTGGGGCCTCAAGGTATGACTTTGTGGAAGGAATGCGAAGCAGTTTTGATTTCTCCGTGCCGCTCAGTCTAGGGCATTGAGGCAATTTGCATGACATGTAGGACGTGAGAGAACAGATTCCATGGAGCTGTTGGAGTGCTGAGGAAATGTAGCTCTCCCAAGGAAGAGTGCAGTGTGTTGCCCTACACTTAACATACACAGAGTGACTGGGAAAGGTATCCGGGCCTGGAGGTTTCTTAGCAACCCAGTGGAGCCTGCCGGTACTCGGTGTTCTTGCACGGAATCGGGTGCCCAGCGAGATCCTAGGTGTCTTGCAAAGCGTACTAACGTTAAAAGAAAGGAGAACTGCAAGTAATGTCTCAAGGCAAATGCTCCACGTTCCGCTTCAGCAGGGATATTCAAGGCTTTACCTGGAGGAAAGGACTCACGTCAAGTTTCCTTGTAGCTCTAGAGCGTCTCAGGAGGAGCTCCCACCCAGGCTATGAAAGCACCCTGTTGATTTAGAAACAACTCGTTCCCTGCCCAGAGCCCTGCCTACAGTGACTAGAAACTTGTCCAAAACACTGGTATTTAGGTAGGTTCAAGGCGGCATGAATGGAGCTTTCAAAATGGGAAAGCAAGCCTTGTGCCATCAGGTCTCCGTTTCCAGTGAACACGCAGCCTACCTCCTTGTGATTTCTACCAAGTTACTATACACTCTAGCTACACACTGGTCCCTTCCCTGAAGAACGTGTTCTTGGCACGGAGTTCTGCATGTAGCGAACTGCCTCTCCCAAGGAATGCTCTAGGTTCGCTATAGGGGCTTAGCCTCTTCTAAATCCCTGCAGTGTAAGAGGAAGAACTGTGCTTTGGTTACAGCAGGAACGCAAGGCAACTTTCTCCTGTAAGTATGGGGTCTTAAGGTATGACTTTGTAGAAGGAATGTGAAACAGTATTGGTTTCTCAGTGCCGCTCAGCCTAGGGCATTGAGGCAGATATGCATGACATGTAGACGTGAGACAACCGATGGCCCGGAGCTGTTGGAGTGCTGAGGAAATCTAGCTCTCCCAAGGAGGCGTGCAGTGTGTTGCCCTACACTTAGCATATTGAGAGTGACTGGGAAAGGTTTCCGGGCCTGGATGTTTCTTAGCTTCCCAGTCGAGCATGCCGGTCCTCGGTGTTCTTGCAGGGAATAGGGTGCCCACGAGAGTTACTAGGTGTCTTCATAAGCGTACTAAGGTTAAAAGAAAGCCGAACTGCAACTCATGTCTCCAGGAAACTGCTCCACGCTTCGGCTTCAGCGGGGCTATTCAAGGCTTTACCTTGAGGAAACGACTCACGTCAAGTTTCCTTTGAGCTCTAGAGCGGCTCAGGTGGAGCTCCCACCCAGGCTACGAAAGCACCCTGTTGATTTAGAAAAAACTCGTTCCCTTCCCAGAGCCCTGCCTACAGTGACTAGAAACTCGTCCAAAACACTGGTATTTAGGTAGGTTCAAGGCGGCATGAATGGAGCTTTCAAAATGGGAAAGCAAGCCTTGTGCCATCAGGTCCCCGTTTCCAGTGAACACGCAGCCTACCCCCTTGTGGTTTCTACCAAGTAAATATTCTCTCAAACTACACAGTGGTCCCTTCCCTGAAGAATGTTTTCTTGGCACGGAGTTCTGCATGTAGCGAACTGCCTCTCCCAAGGAACGCTTTGGTAACGCTATCGGGGCTTAGGCTCTTCTAAAACCCTGCCGTGTAAGAGGAAGAACTGTGCTTTGGTTACAGGAGGAACGCAAGCCGAGTTTCTCCTGTAAGTGTGGGGCCTCAAGGTATGACTTTGTGGAAGGAATGCGAAGCAGTTTTGATTTCTCCGTGCCGCTCAGCCTAGGGCATTGAGGCAATTTGCATGACATGTAGGACGTGAGAGAACAGATTACATGGAGCTGTTGGAGTGCTGAGGAAATGTAGCTCTCCCAAGGAAGAGTGCAGTGTGTTGCCCTACACTTAACATACACAGAGTGACTGGGAAAGGTATCCGGGCCTGGAGGTTTCTTAGCAACCCAGTGGAGCCTGCCGGTACTCGGTTTCTTGCACGGATTAGGGTGCCCAGCGAGATCCTAGGTGTCTTGCAAAGCGTACTGACGTTAAAAGAAAGGAGAACTGCAAGTAATGTCTCAAGGCAACTGCTCCACGTTCCGCTTCAGCAGGGATATTCAAGGCTTTACCTGGAGGAAAGGACTCACGTCAAGTTTCCTTGTAGCTCTAGAGCGTCTCAGGAGGAGCTCCCACCCAGGCTATGAAAGCACCCTGTTGATTTAGAAACAACTCGTTCCCTGCCCAGAGCCCTGCCTACAGTGACTAGAAACTTGTCCAAAACACTGGTATTTAGGTAGGTTCAAGGCGGCATGAATGGAGCTTTCAAAATGGGAAAGCAAGCCTTGTGCCATCAGGTCTCCGTTTCCAGTGAACACGCAGCCTACCTCCTTGTGATTTCTACCAAGTTACTATACACTCTAGCTACACACTGGTCCCTTCCCTGAAGAACGTGTTCTTGGCACGGAGTTCTGCATGTAGCCAACTGCCTCTCCCAAGGAATGCTCTAGGTTCGCTATAGGGGCTTAGCCTCTTCTAAATCCCTGCAGTGTAAGAGGAAGAACTGTGCTTTGGTTACAGCAGGAACGCAAGGCAACTTTCTCCTGTAAGTATGGGGTCTTAAGGTATGACTTTGTAGAAGGAATGTGAAACAGTATTGGTTTCTCAGTGCCGCTCAGCCTAGGGCATTGAGGCAGATATGCATGACATGTAGACGTGAGACAACCGATGGCCCGGAGCTGTTGGAGTGCTGAGGAAATCTAGCTCTCCCAAGGAGGCGTGCAGTGTGTTGCCCTACACTTAGCATATTGAGAGTGACTGGGAAAGGTTTCCGGGCCTGGATGTTTCTTAGCTTCCCAGTCGAGCATGCCGGTCCTCGGTGTTCTTGCAGGGAATAGGGTGCCCACGAGAGTTACTAGGTGTCTTCATAAGCGTACTAAGGTTAAAAGAAAGCCGAACTGCAACTCATGTCTCCAGGAAACTGCTCCACGCTTCGGCTTCAGCGGGGCTATTCAAGGCTTTACCTTGAGGAAACGACTCACGTCAAGTTTCCTTTGAGCTCTAGAGCGGCTCAGGTGGAGCTCCCACCCAGGCTACGAAAGCACCCTGTTGATTTAGAAAAAACTCGTTCCCTTCCCAGAGCCCTGCCTACAGTGACTAGAAACTCGTCCAAAACACTGGTATTTAGGTAGGTTCAAGGCGGCATGAATGGAGCTTTCAAAATGGGAAAGCAAGCCTTGTGCCATCAGGTCCCCGTTTCCAGTGAACACGCAGCCTACCCCCTTGTGGTTTCTACCAAGTAAATATTCCCTCAAACTACACAGTGGTCCCTTCCCTGAAGAATGTTTTCTTGGCACGGAGTTCTGCATGTAGCGAACTGCCTCTCCCAAGGAACGCTTTGGTAACGCTATCGGGGCTTAGGCTCTTCTAAAACCCTGCCGTGTAAGAGGAAGAACTGTGCTTTGGTTACAGCAGGAACGCAAGCCGAGTTTCTCCTGTAAGTGTGGGGCCTCAAGGTATGACTTTGTGGAAGGAATGCGAAGCAGTTTTGATTTCTCCGTGCCGCTCAGTCTAGGGCATTGAGGCAATTTGCATGACATGTAGGACGTGAGAGAACAGATTCCATGGAGCTGTTGGAGTGCTGAGGAAATGTAGCTCTCCCAAGGAAGAGTGCAGTGTGTTGCCCTACACTTAACATACACAGAGTGACTGGGAAAGGTATCCGGGCCTGGAGGTTTCTTAGCAACCCAGTGGAGCCTGCCGGTACTCGGTGTTCTTGCACGGAATCGGGTGCCCAGCGAGATCCTAGGTGTCTTGCAAAGCGTACTAACGTTAAAAGAAAGGAGAACTGCAAGTAATGTCTCAAGGCAAATGCTCCACGTTCCGCTTCAGCAGGGATATTCAAGGCTTTACCTGGAGGAAAGGACTCACGTCAAGTTTCCTTGTAGCTCTAGAGCGTCTCAGGAGGCGCTCCCACCCAGGCTATGAAAGCACCCTGTTGATTTAGAAACAACTCGTTCCCTGCCCAGAGCCCTGCCTACAGTGACTAGAAACTTGTCCAAAACACTGGTATTTAGGTAGGTTCAAGGCGGCATGAATGGAGCTTTCAAAATGGGAAAGCAAGCCTTGTGCCATCAGGTCTCCGTTTCCAGTGAACACGCAGCCTACCTCCTTGTGATTTCTACCAAGTTACTATACACTCTAGCTACACACTGGTCCCTTCCCTGAAGAACGTGTTCTTGGCACGGAGTTCTGCATGTAGCGAACTGCCTCTCCCAAGGAATGCTCTAGGTTCGCTATAGGGGCTTAGCCTCTTCTAAATCCCTGCAGTGTAAGAGGAAGAACTGTGCTTTGGTTACAGCAGGAACGCAAGGCAACTTTCTCCTGTAAGTATGGGGTCTTAAGGTATGACTTTGTAGAAGGAATGTGAAACAGTATTGGTTTCTCAGTGCCGCTCAGCCTAGGGCATTGAGGCAGATATGCATGACATGTAGACGTGAGACAACCGATGGCCCGGAGCTGTTGGAGTGCTGAGGAAATCTAGCTCTCCCAAGGAGGCGTGCAGTGTGTTGCCCTACACTTAGCATATTGAGAGTGACTGGGAAAGGTTTCCGGGCCTGGATGTTTCTTAGCTTCCCAGTCGAGCATGCCGGTCCTCGGTGTTCTTGCAGGGAATAGGGTGCCCACGAGAGTTACTAGGTGTCTTCATAAGCGTACTAAGGTTAAAAGAAAGCCGAACTGCAACTCATGTCTCCAGGAAACTGCTCCACGCTTCGGCTTCAGCGGGGCTATTCAAGGCTTTACCTTGAGGAAACGACTCACGTCAAGTTTCCTTTGAGCTCTAGAGCGGCTCAGGTGGAGCTCCCACCCAGGCTACGAAAGCACCCTGTTGATTTAGAAAAAACTCGTTCCCTTCCCAGAGCCCTGCCTACAGTGACTAGAAACTCGTCCAAAACACTGGTATTTAGGTAGGTTCAAGGCGGCATGAATGGAGCTTTCAAAATGGGAAAGCAAGCCTTGTGCCATCAGGTCCCCGTTTCCAGTGAACACGCAGCCTACCTCCTTGTGGTTTCTACCAAGTAAATATTCCCTCAAACTACACAGTGGTCCCTTCCCTGAAGAATGTTTTCTTCGCACGGAGTTCTGCATGTAGCGAACTGCCTCTCCCAAGGAATGCTCTAGGTTCGCTATAGGGGCTTAGCCTCTTCTAAATCCCTGCAGTGTAAGAGGAAGAACTGTGCTTTGGTTACAGCAGGAACGCAAGGCAACTTTCTCCTGTAAGTATGGGGTCTTAAGGTATGACTTTGTAGAAGGAATGTGAAACAGTATTGGTTTCTCAGTGCCGCTCAGCCTAGGGCATTGAGGCAGATATGCATGACATGTAGACGTGAGACAACCGATGGCCCGGAGCTGTTGGAGTGCTGAGGAAATCTAGCTCTCCCAAGGAGGCGTGCAGTGTGTTGCCCTACACTTAGCATATTGAGAGTGACTGGGAAAGGTTTCCGGGCCTGGATGTTTCTTAGCTTCCCAGTCGAGCATGCCGGTCCTCGGTGTTCTTGCAGGGAATAGGGTGCCCACGAGAGTTACTAGGTGTCTTCATAAGCGTACTAAGGTTAAAAGAAAGCCGAACTGCAACTCATGTCTCCAGGAAACTGCTCCACGCTTCGGCTTCAGCGGGGCTATTCAAGGCTTTACCTTGAGGAAACGACTCACGTCAAGTTTCCTTTGAGCTCTAGAGCGGCTCAGGTGGAGCTCCCACCCAGGCTACGAAAGCACCCTGTTGATTTAGAAAAAACTCGTTCCCTTCCCAGAGCCCTGCCTACAGTGACTAGAAACTCGTCCAAAACACTGGTATTTAGGTAGGTTCAAGGCGGCATGAATGGAGCTTTCAAAATGGGAAAGCAAGCCTTGTGCCATCAGGTCCCCGTTTCCAGTGAACACGCAGCCTACCCCCTTGTGGTTTCTACCAAGTAAATATTCCCTCAAACTACACAGTGGTCCCTTCCCTGAAGAATGTTTTCTTGGCACGGAGTTCTGCATGTAGCGAACTGCCTCTCCCAAGGAACGCTTTGGTAACGCTATCGGGGCTTAGGCTCTTCTAAAACCCTGCCGTGTAAGAGGAAGAACTGTGCTTTGGTTACAGGAGGAACGCAAGCCGAGTTTCTCCTGTAAGTGTGGGGCCTCAAGGTATGACTTTGTGGAAGGAATGCGAAGCAGTTTTGATTTCTCCGTGCCGCTCAGTCTAGGGCATTGAGGCAATTTGCATGACATGTAGGACGTGAGAGAACAGATTACATGGAGCTGTTGGAGTGCTGAGGAAATGTAGCTCTCCCAAGGAAGAGTGCAGTGTGTTGCCCTACACTTAACATACACAGAGTGACTGGGAAAGGTATCCGGGCCTGGAGGTTTCTTAGCAACCCAGTGGAGCCTGCCGGTACTCGGTGTTCTTGCACGGAATCGGGTGCCCAGCGAGATCCTAGGTGTCTTGCAAAGCGTACTAACGTTAAAAGAAAGGAGAACTGCAAGTAATGTCTCAAGGCAACTGCTCCACGTTCCGCTTCAGCAGGGATATTCAAGGCTTTACCTGGAGGAAAGGACTCACATCAAGTTTCCTTGTAGCTCTAGAGCGTCTCAGGAGGAGCTCCCACCCAGGCTATGAAAGCACCCTGTTGATTTAGAAACAACTCGTTCCCTGCCCAGAGCCCTGCCTACAGTGACTAGAAACTTGTCCAAAACACTGGTATTTAGGTAGGTTCAAGGCGGCATGAATGGAGCTTTCAAAATGGGAAAGCAAGCCTTGTGCCATCAGGTCTCCGTTTCCAGTGAACACGCAGCCTACCTCCTTGTGATTTCTACCAAGTTACTATACACTCTAGCTACACACTGGTCCCTTCCCTGAAGAACGTGTTCTTGGCACGGAGTTCTGCATGTAGCGAACTGCCTCTCCCAAGGAATGCTCTAGGTTCGCTATAGGGGCTTAGCCTCTTCTAAATCCCTGCAGTGTAAGAGGAAGAACTGTGCTTTGGTTACAGCAGGAACGCAAGGCAACTTTCTCCTGTAAGTATGGGGTCTTAAGGTATGACTTTGTAGAAGGAATGTGAAACAGTATTGGTTTCTCAGTGCCGCTCAGCCTAGGGCATTGAGGCAGATATGCATGACATGTAGACGTGAGACAACCGATGGCCCGGAGCTGTTGGAGTGCTGAGGAAATCTAGCTCTCCCAAGGAGGCGTGCAGTGTGTTGCCCTACACTTAGCATATTGAGAGTGACTGGGAAAGGTTTCCGGGCCTGGATGTTTCTTAGCTTCCCAGTCGAGCATGCCGGTCCTCGGTGTTCTTGCAGGGAATAGGGTGCCCACGAGAGTTACTAGGTGTCTTCATAAGCGTACTAAGGTTAAAAGAAAGCCGAACTGCAACTCATGTCTCCAGGAAACTGCTCCACGCTTCGGCTTCAGCGGGGCTATTCAAGGCTTTACCTTGAGGAAACGACTCACGTCAAGTTTCCTTTGAGCTCTAGAGCGGCTCAGGTGGAGCTCCCACCCAGGCTACGAAAGCACCCTGTTGATTTAGAAAAAACTCGTTCCCTTCCCAGAGCCCTGCCTACAGTGACTAGAAACTCGTCCAAAACACTGGTATTTAGGTAGGTTCAAGGCGGCATGAATGGAGCTTTCAAAATGGGAAAGCAAGCCTTGTGCCATCAGGTCCCCGTTTCCAGTGAACACGCAGCCTACCCCCTTGTGGTTTCTACCAAGTAAATATTCTCTCAAACTACACAGTGGTCCCTTCCCTGAAGAATGTTTTCTTGGCACGGAGTTCTGCATGTAGCGAACTGCCTCTCCCAAGGAACGCTTTGGTAACGCTATCGGGGCTTAGGCTCTTCTAAAACCCTGCCGTGTAAGAGGAAGAACTGTGCTTTGGTTACAGGAGGAACGCAAGCCGAGTTTCTCCTGTAAGTGTGGGGCCTCAAGGTATGACTTTGTGGAAGGAATGCGAAGCAGTTTTGATTTCTCCGTGCCGCTCAGCCTAGGGCATTGAGGCAATTTGCATGACATGTAGGACGTGAGAGAACAGATTACATGGAGCTGTTGGAGTGCTGAGGAAATGTAGCTCTCCCAAGGAAGAGTGCAGTGTGTTGCCCTACACTTAACATACACAGAGTGACTGGGAAAGGTATCCGGGCCTGGAGGTTTCTTAGCAACCCAGTGGAGCCTGCCGGTACTCGGTTTCTTGCACGGATTAGGGTGCCCAGCGAGATCCTAGGTGTCTTGCAAAGCGTACTGACGTTAAAAGAAAGGAGAACTGCAAGTAATGTCTCAAGGCAACTGCTCCACGTTCCGCTTCAGCAGGGATATTCAAGGCTTTACCTGGAGGAAAGGACTCACGTCAAGTTTCCTTGTAGCTCTAGAGCGTCTCAGGAGGAGCTCCCACCCAGGCTATGAAAGCACCCTGTTGATTTAGAAACAACTCGTTCCCTGCCCAGAGCCCTGCCTACAGTGACTAGAAACTTGTCCAAAACACTGGTATTTAGGTAGGTTCAAGGCGGCATGAATGGAGCTTTCAAAATGGGAAAGCAAGCCTTGTGCCATCAGGTCTCCGTTTCCAGTGAACACGCAGCCTACCTCCTTGTGATTTCTACCAAGTTACTATACACTCTAGCTACACACTGGTCCCTTCCCTGAAGAACGTGTTCTTGGCACGGAGTTCTGCATGTAGCGAACTGCCTCTCCCAAGGAATGCTCTAGGTTCGCTATAGGGGCTTAGCCTCTTCTAAATCCCTGCAGTGTAAGAGGAAGAACTGTGCTTTGGTTACAGCAGGAACGCAAGGCAACTTTCTCCTGTAAGTATGGGGTCTTAAGGTATGACTTTGTAGAAGGAATGTGAAACAGTATTGGTTTCTCAGTGCCGCTCAGCCTAGGGCATTGAGGCAGATATGCATGACATGTAGACGTGAGACAACCGATGGCCCGGAGCTGTTGGAGTGCTGAGGAAATCTAGCTCTCCCAAGGAGGCGTGCAGTGTGTTGCCCTACACTTAGCATATTGAGAGTGACTGGGAAAGGTTTCCGGGCCTGGATGTTTCTTAGCTTCCCAGTCGAGCATGCCGGTCCTCGGTGTTCTTGCAGGGAATAGGGTGCCCACGAGAGTTACTAGGTGTCTTCATAAGCGTACTAAGGTTAAAAGAAAGCCGAACTGCAACTCATGTCTCCAGGAAACTGCTCCACGCTTCGGCTTCAGCGGGGCTATTCAAGGCTTTACCTTGAGGAAACGACTCACGTCAAGTTTCCTTTGAGCTCTAGAGCGGCTCAGGTGGAGCTCCCACCCAGGCTACGAAAGCACCCTGTTGATTTAGAAAAAACTCGTTCCCTTCCCAGAGCCCTGCCTACAGTGACTAGAAACTCGTCCAAAACACTGGTATTTAGGTAGGTTCAAGGCGGCATGAATGGAGCTTTGAAAATGGGAAAGCAAGCCTTGTGCCATCAGGTCCCCGTTTCCAGTGAACACGCAGCCTACCCCCTTGTGGTTTCTACCAAGTAAATATTCCCTCAAACTACACAGTGGTCCCTTCCCTGAAGAATGTTTTCTTGGCACGGAGTTCTGCATGTAGCGAACTGCCTCTCCCAAGGAACGCTTTGGTAACGCTATCGGGGCTTAGGCTCTTCTAAAACCCTGCCGTGTAAGAGGAAGAACTGTGCTTTGGTTACAGGAGGAACGCAAGCCGAGTTTCTCCTGTAAGTGTGGGGCCTCAAGGTATGACTTTGTGGAAGGAATGCGAAGCAGTTTTGATTTCTCCGTGCCGCTCAGCCTAGGGCATTGAGGCAATTTGCATGACATGTAGGACGTGAGAGAACAGATTACATGGAGCTGTTGGAGTGCTGAGGAAATGTAGCTCTCCCAAGGAAGAGTGCAGTGTGTTGCCCTACACTTAACATACACAGAGTGACTGGGAAAGGTATCCGGGCCTGGAGGTTTCTTAGCAACCCAGTGGAGCCTGCCGGTACTCGGTGTTCTTGCACGGAATCGGGTGCCCAGCGAGATCCTAGGTGTCTTGCAAAGCGTACTAACGTTAAAAGAAAGGAGAACTGCAAGTAATGTCTCAAGGCAACTGCTCCACGTTCCGCTTCAGCAGGGATATTCAAGGCTTTACCTGGAGGAAAGGACTCACGTCAAGTTTCCTTGTAGCTCTAGAGCGTCTCAGGAGGAGCTCCCACCCAGGCTATGAAAGCACCCTGTTGATTTAGAAACAACTCGTTCCCTGCCCAGAGCCCTGCCTACAGTGACTAGAAACTTGTCCAAAACACTGGTATTTAGGTAGGTTCAAGGCGGCATGAATGGAGCTTTCAAAATGGGAAAGCAAGCCTTGTGCCATCAGGTCTCCGTTTCCAGTGAACACGCAGCCTACCTCCTTGTGATTTCTACCAAGTTACTATACACTCTAGCTACACACTGGTCCCTTCCCTGAAGAACGTGTTCTTGGCACGGAGTTCTGCATGTAGCGAACTGCCTCTCCCAAGGAATGCTCTAGGTTCGCTATAGGGGCTTAGCCTCTTCTAAATCCCTGCAGTGTAAGAGGAAGAACTGTGCTTTGGTTACAGCAGGAACGCAAGGCAACTTTCTCCTGTAAGTATGGGGTCTTAAGGTATGACTTTGTAGAAGGAATGTGAAACAGTATTGGTTTCTCAGTGCCGCTCAGCCTAGGGCATTGAGGCAGATATGCATGACATGTAGACGTGAGACAACCGATGGCCCGGAGCTGTTGGAGTGCTGAGGAAATCTAGCTCTCCCAAGGAGGCGTGCAGTGTGTTGCCCTACACTTAGCATATTGAGAGTGACTGGGAAAGGTTTCCGGGCCTGGATGTTTCTTAGCTTCCCAGTCGAGCATGCCGGTCCTCGGTGTTCTTGCAGGGAATAGGGTGCCCACGATAGTTACTAGGTGTCTTCATAAGCGTACTAAGGTTAAAAGAAAGCCGAACTGCAACTCATGTCTCCAGGAAACTGCTCCACGCTTCGGCTTCAGCGGGGCTATTCAAGGCTTTACCTTGAGGAAACGACTCACGTCAAGTTTCCTTTGAGCTCTAGAGCGGCTCAGGTGGAGCTCCCACCCAGGCTACGAAAGCACCCTGTTGATTTAGAAAAAACTCGTTCCCTTCCCAGAGCCCTGCCTACAGTGACTAGAAACTCGTCCAAAACACTGGTATTTAGGTAGGTTCAAGGCGGCATGAATGGAGCTTTGAAAATGGGAAAGCAAGCCTTGTGCCATCAGGTCCCCGTTTCCAGTGAACACGCAGCCTACCCCCTTGTGGTTTCTACCAAGTAAATATTCCCTCAAACTACACAGTGGTCCCTTCCCTGAAGAATGTTTTCTTGGCACGGAGTTCTGCATGTAGCGAACTGCCTCTCCCAAGGAACGCTTTGGTAACGCTATCGGGGCTTAGGCTCTTCTAAAACCCTGCCGTGTAAGAGGAAGAACTGTGCTTTGGTTACAGCAGGAACGCAAGCCGAGTTTCTCCTGTAAGTGTGGGGCCTCAAGGTATGACTTTGTGGAAGGAATGCGAAGCAGTTTTGATTTCTCCGTGCCGCTCAGCCTAGGGCATTGAGGCAATTTGCATGACATGTAGGACGTGAGAGAACAGATTCCATGGAGCTGTTGGAGTGCTGAGGAAATGTAGCTCTCCCAAGGAAGAGTGCAGTGTGTTGCCCTACACTTAACATACACAGAGTGACTGGGAAAGGTATCCGGGCCTGGAGGTTTCTTAGCAACCCAGTGGAGCCTGCCGGTACTCGGTGTTCTTGCACGGAATCGGGTGCCCAGCGAGATCCTAGGTGTCTTGCAAAGCGTACTAACGTTAAAAGAAAGGAGAACTGCAAGTAATGTCTCAAGGCAACTGCTCCACGTTCCGCTTCAGCAGGGATATTCAAGGCTTTACCTGGAGGAAAGGACTCACGTCAAGTTTCCTTGTAGCTCTAGAGCGTCTCAGGAGGAGCTCCCACCCAGGCTATGAAAGCACCCTGTTGATTTAGAAACAACTCGTTCCCTGCCCAGAGCCCTGCCTACAGTGACTAGAAACTTGTCCAAAACACTGGTATTTAGGTAGGTTCAAGGCGGCATGAATGGAGCTTTCAAAATGGGAAAGCAAGCCTTGTGCCATCAGGTCTCCGTTTCCAGTGAACACGCAGCCTACCTCCTTGTGATTTCTACCAAGTTACTATACACTCTAGCTACACACTGGTCCCTTCCCTGAAGAACGTGTTCTTGGCACGGAGTTCTGCATGTAGCGAACTGCCTCTCCCAAGGAATGCTCTAGGTTCGCTATAGGGGCTTAGCCTCTTCTAAATCCCTGCAGTGTAAGAGGAAGAACTGTGCTTTGGTTACAGCAGGAACGCAAGGCAACTTTCTCCTGTAAGTATGGGGTCTTAAGGTATGACTTTGTAGAAGGAATGTGAAACAGTATTGGTTTCTCAGTGCCGCTCAGCCTAGGGCATTGAGGCAGATATGCATGACATGTAGACGTGAGACAACCGATGGCCCGGAGCTGTTGGAGTGCTGAGGAAATCTAGCTCTCCCAAGGAGGCGTGCAGTGTGTTGCCCTACACTTAGCATATTGAGAGTGACTGGGAAAGGTTTCCGGGCCTGGATGTTTCTTAGCTTCCCAGTCGAGCATGCCGGTCCTCGGTGTTCTTGCAGGGAATAGGGTGCCCACGAGAGTTACTAGGTGTCTTCATAAGCGTACTAAGGTTAAAAGAAAGCCGAACTGCAACTCATGTCTCCAGGAAACTGCTCCACGCTTCGGCTTCAGCGGGGCTATTCAAGGCTTTACCTTGAGGAAACGACTCACGTCAAGTTTCCTTTGAGCTCTAGAGCGGCTCAGGTGGAGCTCCCACCCAGGCTACGAAAGCACCCTGTTGATTTAGAAAAAACTCGTTCCCTTCCCAGAGCCCTGCCTACAGTGACTAGAAACTCGTCCAAAACACTGGTATTTAGGTAGGTTCAAGGCGGCATGAATGGAGCTTTGAAAATGGGAAAGCAAGCCTTGTGCCATCAGGTCCCCGTTTCCAGTGAACACGCAGCCTACCCCCTTGTGGTTTCTACCAAGTAAATATTCCCTCAAACTACACAGTGGTCCCTTCCCTGAAGAATGTTTTCTTGGCACGGAGTTCTGCATGTAGCGAACTGCCTCTCCCAAGGAACGCTTTGGTAACGCTATCGGGGCTTAGGCTCTTCTAAAACCCTGCCGTGTAAGAGGAAGAACTGTGCTTTGGTTACAGCAGGAACGCAAGCCGAGTTTCTCCTGTAAGTGTGGGGCCTCAAGGTATGACTTTGTGGAAGGAATGCGAAGCAGTTTTGATTTCTCAGTGCCGCTCAGCCTAGGGCATTGAGGCAATTTGCATGACATGTAGGACGTGAGAGAACAGATTACATGGAGCTGTTGGAGTGCTGAGGAAATGTAGCTCTCCCAAGGAAGAGTGCAGTGTGTTGCCCTACACTTAACATACACAGAGTGACTGGGAAAGGTATCCGGGCCTGGAGGTTTCTTAGCAACCCAGTGGAGCCTGCCGGTACTCGGTGTTCTTGCACGGAATCGGGTGCCCAGCGAGATCCTAGGTGTCTTGCAAAGCGTACTAACGTTAAAAGAAAGGAGAACTGCAAGTAATGTCTCAAGGCAACTGCTCCACGTTCCGCTTCAGCAGGGATATTCAAGGCTTTACCTGGAGGAAAGGACTCACGTCAAGTTTCCTTGTAGCTCTAGAGCGTCTCAGGAGGAGCTCCCACCCAGGCTATGAAAGCACCCTGTTGATTTAGAAACAACTCGTTCCCTGCCCAGAGCCCTGCCTACAGTGACTAGAAACTTGTCCAAAACACTGGTATTTAGGTAGGTTCAAGGCGGCATGAATGGAGCTTTCAAAATGGGAAAGCAAGCCTTGTGCCATCAGGTCTCCGTTTCCAGTGAACACGCAGCCTACCTCCTTGTGATTTCTACCAAGTTACTATACACTCTAGCTACACACTGGTCCCTTCCCTGAAGAACGTGTTCTTGGCACGGAGTTCTGCATGTAGCGAACTGCCTCTCCCAAGGAATGCTCTAGGTTCGCTATAGGGGCTTAGCCTCTTCTAAATCCCTGCAGTGTAAGAGGAAGAACTGTGCTTTGGTTACAGCAGGAACGCAAGGCAACTTTCTCCTGTAAGTATGGGGTCTTAAGGTATGACTTTGTAGAAGGAATGTGAAACAGTATTGGTTTCTCAGTGCCGCTCAGCCTAGGGCATTGAGGCAGATATGCATGACATGTAGACGTGAGACAACCGATGGCCCGGAGCTGTTGGAGTGCTGAGGAAATCTAGCTCTCCCAAGGAGGCGTGCAGTGTGTTGCCCTACACTTAGCATATTGAGAGTGACTGGGAAAGGTTTCCGGGCCTGGATGTTTCTTAGCTTCCCAGTCGAGCATGCCGGTCCTCGGTGTTCTTGCAGGGAATAGGGTGCCCACGATAGTTACTAGGTGTCTTCATAAGCGTACTAAGGTTAAAAGAAAGCCGAACTGCAACTCATGTCTCCAGGAAACTGCTCCACGCTTCGGCTTCAGCGGGGCTATTCAAGGCTTTACCTTGAGGAAACGACTCACGTCAAGTTTCCTTTGAGCTCTAGAGCGGCTCAGGTGGAGCTCCCACCCAGGCTACGAAAGCACCCTGTTGATTTAGAAAAAACTCGTTCCCTTCCCAGAGCCCTGCCTACAGTGACTAGAAACTCGTCCAAAACACTGGTATTTAGGTAGGTTCAAGGCGGCATGAATGGAGCTTTGAAAATGGGAAAGCAAGCCTTGTGCCATCAGGTCCCCGTTTCCAGTGAACACGCAGCCTACCCCCTTGTGGTTTCTACCAAGTAAATATTCCCTCAAACTACACAGTGGTCCCTTCCCTGAAGAATGTTTTCTTGGCACGGAGTTCTGCATGTAGCGAACTGCCTCTCCCAAGGAACGCTTTGGTAACGCTATCGGGGCTTAGGCTCTTCTAAAACCCTGCCGTGTAAGAGGAAGAACTGTGCTTTGGTTACAGCAGGAACGCAAGCCGAGTTTCTCCTGTAAGTGTGGGGCCTCAAGGTATGACTTTGTGGAAGGAATGCGAAGCAGTTTTGATTTCTCCGTGCCGCTCAGCCTAGGGCATTGAGGCAATTTGCATGACATGTAGGACGTGAGAGAACAGATTCCATGGAGCTGTTGGAGTGCTGAGGAAATGTAGCTCTCCCAAGGAAGAGTGCAGTGTGTTGCCCTACACTTAACATACACAGAGTGACTGGGAAAGGTATCCGGGCCTGGAGGTTTCTTAGCAACCCAGTGGAGCCTGCCGGTACTCGGTGTTCTTGCACGGAATCGGGTGCCCAGCGAGATCCTAGGTGTCTTGCAAAGCGTACTAACGTTAAAAGAAAGGAGAACTGCAAGTAATGTCTCAAGGCAACTGCTCCACGTTCCGCTTCAGCAGGGATATTCAAGGCTTTACCTGGAGGAAAGGACTCACGTCAAGTTTCCTTGTAGCTCTAGAGCGTCTCAGGAGGAGCTCCCACCCAGGCTATGAAAGCACCCTGTTGATTTAGAAACAACTCGTTCCCTGCCCAGAGCCCTGCCTACAGTGACTAGAAACTTGTCCAAAACACTGGTATTTAGGTAGGTTCAAGGCGGCATGAATGGAGCTTTCAAAATGGGAAAGCAAGCCTTGTGCCATCAGGTCTCCGTTTCCAGTGAACACGCAGCCTACCTCCTTGTGATTTCTACCAAGTTACTATACACTCTAGCTACACACTGGTCCCTTCCCTGAAGAACGTGTTCTTGGCACGGAGTTCTGCATGTAGCGAACTGCCTCTCCCAAGGAATGCTCTAGGTTCGCTATAGGGGCTTAGCCTCTTCTAAATCCCTGCAGTGTAAGAGGAAGAACTGTGCTTTGGTTACAGCAGGAACGCAAGGCAACTTTCTCCTGTAAGTATGGGGTCTTAAGGTATGACTTTGTAGAAGGAATGTGAAACAGTATTGGTTTCTCAGTGCCGCTCAGCCTAGGGCATTGAGGCAGATATGCATGACATGTAGACGTGAGACAACCGATGGCCCGGAGCTGTTGGAGTGCTGAGGAAATCTAGCTCTCCCAAGGAGGCGTGCAGTGTGTTGCCCTACACTTAGCATATTGAGAGTGACTGGGAAAGGTTTCCGGGCCTGGATGTTTCTTAGCTTCCCAGTCGAGCATGCCGGTCCTCGGTGTTCTTGCAGGGAATAGGGTGCCCACGAGAGTTACTAGGTGTCTTCATAAGCGTACTAAGGTTAAAAGAAAGCCGAACTGCAACTCATGTCTCCAGGAAACTGCTCCACGCTTCGGCTTCAGCGGGGCTATTCAAGGCTTTACCTTGAGGAAACGACTCACGTCAAGTTTCCTTTGAGCTCTAGAGCGGCTCAGGTGGAGCTCCCACCCAGGCTACGAAAGCACCCTGTTGATTTAGAAAAAACTCGTTCCCTTCCCAGAGCCCTGCCTACAGTGACTAGAAACTCGTCCAAAACACTGGTATTTAGGTAGGTTCAAGGCGGCATGAATGGAGCTTTGAAAATGGGAAAGCAAGCCTTGTGCCATCAGGTCCCCGTTTCCAGTGAACACGCAGCCTACCCCCTTGTGGTTTCTACCAAGTAAATATTCCCTCAAACTACACAGTGGTCCCTTCCCTGAAGAATGTTTTCTTGGCACGGAGTTCTGCATGTAGCGAACTGCCTCTCCCAAGGAACGCTTTGGTAACGCTATCGGGGCTTAGGCTCTTCTAAAACCCTGCCGTGTAAGAGGAAGAACTGTGCTTTGGTTACAGCAGGAACGCAAGCCGAGTTTCTCCTGTAAGTGTGGGGCCTCAAGGTATGACTTTGTGGAAGGAATGCGAAGCAGTTTTGATTTCTCAGTGCCGCTCAGCCTAGGGCATTGAGGCAATTTGCATGACATGTAGGACGTGAGAGAACAGATTACATGGAGCTGTTGGAGTGCTGAGGAAATGTAGCTCTCCCAAGGAAGAGTGCAGTGTGTTGCCCTACACTTAACATACACAGAGTGACTGGGAAAGGTATCCGGGCCTGGAGGTTTCTTAGCAACCCAGTGGAGCCTGCCGGTACTCGGTGTTCTTGCACGGAATCGGGTGCCCAGCGAGATCCTAGGTGTCTTGCAAAGCGTACTAACGTTAAAAGAAAGGAGAACTGCAAGTAATGTCTCAAGGCAACTGCTCCACGTTCCGCTTCAGCAGGGATATTCAAGGCTTTACCTGGAGGAAAGGACTCACGTCAAGTTTCCTTGTAGCTCTAGAGCGTCTCAGGAGGAGCTCCCACCCAGGCTATGAAAGCACCCTGTTGATTTAGAAACAACTCGTTCCCTGCCCAGAGCCCTGCCTACAGTGACTAGAAACTTGTCCAAAACACTGGTATTTAGGTAGGTTCAAGGCGGCATGAATGGAGCTTTCAAAATGGGAAAGCAAGCCTTGTGCCATCAGGTCTCCGTTTCCAGTGAACACGCAGCCTACCTCCTTGTGATTTCTACCAAGTTACTATACACTCTAGCTACACACTGGTCCCTTCCCTGAAGAACGTGTTCTTGGCACGGAGTTCTGCATGTAGCGAACTGCCTCTCCCAAGGAATGCTCTAGGTTCGCTATAGGGGCTTAGCCTCTTCTAAATCCCTGCAGTGTAAGAGGAAGAACTGTGCTTTGGTTACAGCAGGAACGCAAGGCAACTTTCTCCTGTAAGTATGGGGTCTTAAGGTATGACTTTGTAGAAGGAATGTGAAACAGTATTGGTTTCTCAGTGCCGCTCAGCCTAGGGCATTGAGGCAGATATGCATGACATGTAGACGTGAGACAACCGATGGCCCGGAGCTGTTGGAGTGCTGAGGAAATCTAGCTCTCCCAAGGAGGCGTGCAGTGTGTTGCCCTACACTTAGCATATTGAGAGTGACTGGGAAAGGTTTCCGGGCCTGGATGTTTCTTAGCTTCCCAGTCGAGCATGCCGGTCCTCGGTGTTCTTGCAGGGAATAGGGTGCCCACGATAGTTACTAGGTGTCTTCATAAGCGTACTAAGGTTAAAAGAAAGCCGAACTGCAACTCATGTCTCCAGGAAACTGCTCCACGCTTCGGCTTCAGCGGGGCTATTCAAGGCTTTACCTTGAGGAAACGACTCACGTCAAGTTTCCTTTGAGCTCTAGAGCGGCTCAGGTGGAGCTCCCACCCAGGCTACGAAAGCACCCTGTTGATTTAGAAAAAACTCGTTCCCTTCCCAGAGCCCTGCCTACAGTGACTAGAAACTCGTCCAAAACACTGGTATTTAGGTAGGTTCAAGGCGGCATGAATGGAGCTTTGAAAATGGGAAAGCAAGCCTTGTGCCATCAGGTCCCCGTTTCCAGTGAACACGCAGCCTACCCCCTTGTGGTTTCTACCAAGTAAATATTCCCTCAAACTACACAGTGGTCCCTTCCCTGAAGAATGTTTTCTTGGCACGGAGTTCTGCATGTAGCGAACTGCCTCTCCCAAGGAACGCTTTGGTAACGCTATCGGGGCTTAGGCTCTTCTAAAACCCTGCCGTGTAAGAGGAAGAACTGTGCTTTGGTTACAGCAGGAACGCAAGCCGAGTTTCTCCTGTAAGTGTGGGGCCTCAAGGTATGACTTTGTGGAAGGAATGCGAAGCAGTTTTGATTTCTCCGTGCCGCTCAGCCTAGGGCATTGAGGCAATTTGCATGACATGTAGGACGTGAGAGAACAGATTCCATGGAGCTGTTGGAGTGCTGAGGAAATGTAGCTCTCCCAAGGAAGAGTGCAGTGTGTTGCCCTACACTTAACATACACAGAGTGACTGGGAAAGGTATCCGGGCCTGGAGGTTTCTTAGCAACCCAGTGGAGCCTGCCGGTACTCGGTGTTCTTGCACGGAATCGGGTGCCCAGCGAGATCCTAGGTGTCTTGCAAAGCGTACTAACGTTAAAAGAAAGGAGAACTGCAAGTAATGTCTCAAGGCAACTGCTCCACGTTCCGCTTCAGCAGGGATATTCAAGGCTTTACCTGGAGGAAAGGACTCACGTCAAGTTTCCTTGTAGCTCTAGAGCGTCTCAGGAGGAGCTCCCACCCAGGCTATGAAAGCACCCTGTTGATTTAGAAACAACTCGTTCCCTGCCCAGAGCCCTGCCTACAGTGACTAGAAACTTGTCCAAAACACTGGTATTTAGGTAGGTTCAAGGCGGCATGAATGGAGCTTTCAAAATGGGAAAGCAAGCCTTGTGCCATCAGGTCTCCGTTTCCAGTGAACACGCAGCCTACCTCCTTGTGATTTCTACCAAGTTACTATACACTCTAGCTACACACTGGTCCCTTCCCTGAATAACGTGTTCTTGGCACGGAGTTCTGCATGTAGCGAACTGCCTCTCCCAAGGAATGCTCTAGGTTCGCTATAGGGGCTTAGCCTCTTCTAAATCCCTGCAGTGTAAGAGGAAGAACTGTGCTTTGGTTACAGCAGGAACGCAAGGCAACTTTCTCCTGTAAGTATGGGGTCTTAAGGTATGACTTTGTAGAAGGAATGTGAAACAGTATTGGTTTCTCAGTGCCGCTCAGCCTAGGGCATTGAGGCAGATATGCATGACATGTAGACGTGAGACAACCGATGGCCCGGAGCTGTTGGAGTGCTGAGGAAATCTAGCTCTCCCAAGGAGGCGTGCAGTGTGTTGCCCTACACTTAGCATATTGAGAGTGACTGGGAAAGGTTTCCGGGCCTGGATGTTTCTTAGCTTCCCAGTCGAGCATGCCGGTCCTCGGTGTTCTTGCAGGGAACAGGGTGCCCACGAGAGTTACTAGGTGTCTTCATAAGCGTACTAAGGTTAAAAGAAAGCCGAACTGCAACTCATGTCTCCAGGAAACTGCTCCACGCTTCGGCTTCAGCGGGGCTATTCAAGGCTTTACCTTGAGGAAACGACTCACGTCAAGTTTCCTTTGAGCTCTAGAGCGGCTCAGGTGGAGCTCCCACCCAGGCTACGAAAGCACCCTGTTGATTTAGAAAAAACTCGTTCCCTTCCCAGAGCCCTGCCTACAGTGACTAGAAACTCGTCCAAAACACTGGTATTTAGGTAGGTTCAAGGCGGCATGAATGGAGCTTTGAAAATGGGAAAGCAAGCCTTGTGCCATCAGGTCCCCGTTTCCAGTGAACACGCAGCCTACCCCCTTGTGGTTTCTACCAAGTAAATATTCCCTCAAACTACACAGTGGTCCCTTCCCTGAAGAATGTTTTCTTGGCACGGAGTTCTGCATGTAGCGAACTGCCTCTCCCAAGGAACGCTTTGGTAACGCTATCGGGGCTTAGGCTCTTCTAAAACCCTGCCGTGTAAGAGGAAGAACTGTGCTTTGGTTACAGCAGGAACGCAAGCCGAGTTTCTCCTGTAAGTGTGGGGCCTCAAGGTATGACTTTGTGGAAGGAATGCGAAGCAGTTTTGATTTCTCAGTGCCGCTCAGCCTAGGGCATTGAGGCAATTTGCATGACATGTAGGACGTGAGAGAACAGATTACATGGAGCTGTTGGAGTGCTGAGGAAATGTAGCTCTCCCAAGGAAGAGTGCAGTGTGTTGCCCTACACTTAACATACACAGAGTGACTGGGAAAGGTATCCGGGCCTGGAGGTTTCTTAGCAACCCAGTGGAGCCTGCCGGTACTCGGTGTTCTTGCACGGAATCGGGTGCCCAGCGAGATCCTAGGTGTCTTGCAAAGCGTACTAACGTTAAAAGAAAGGAGAACTGCAAGTAATGTCTCAAGGCAACTGCTCCACGTTCCGCTTCAGCAGGGATATTCAAGGCTTTACCTGGAGGAAAGGACTCACGTCAAGTTTCCTTGTAGCTCTAGAGCGTCTCAGGAGGAGCTCCCACCCAGGCTATGAAAGCACCCTGTTGATTTAGAAACAACTCGTTCCCTGCCCAGAGCCCTGCCTACAGTGACTAGAAACTTGTCCAAAACACTGGTATTTAGGTAGGTTCAAGGCGGCATGAATGGAGCTTTCAAAATGGGAAAGCAAGCCTTGTGCCATCAGGTCTCCGTTTCCAGTGAACACGCAGCCTACCTCCTTGTGATTTCTACCAAGTTACTATACACTCTAGCTACACACTGGTCCCTTCCCTGAAGAACGTGTTCTTGGCACGGAGTTCTGCATGTAGCGAACTGCCTCTCCCAAGGAATGCTCTAGGTTCGCTATAGGGGCTTAGCCTCTTCTAAATCCCTGCAGTGTAAGAGGAAGAACTGTGCTTTGGTTACAGCAGGAACGCAAGGCAACTTTCTCCTGTAAGTATGGGGTCTTAAGGTATGACTTTGTAGAAGGAATGTGAAACAGTATTGGTTTCTCAGTGCCGCTCAGCCTAGGGCATTGAGGCAGATATGCATGACATGTAGACGTGAGACAACCGATGGCCCGGAGCTGTTGGAGTGCTGAGGAAATCTAGCTCTCCCAAGGAGGCGTGCAGTGTGTTGCCCTACACTTAGCATATTGAGAGTGACTGGGAAAGGTTTCCGGGCCTGGATGTTTCTTAGCTTCCCAGTCGAGCATGCCGGTCCTCGGTGTTCTTGCAGGGAATAGGGTGCCCACGATAGTTACTAGGTGTCTTCATAAGCGTACTAAGGTTAAAAGAAAGCCGAACTGCAACTCATGTCTCCAGGAAACTGCTCCACGCTTCGGCTTCAGCGGGGCTATTCAAGGCTTTACCTTGAGGAAACGACTCACGTCAAGTTTCCTTTGAGCTCTAGAGCGGCTCAGGTGGAGCTCCCACCCAGGCTACGAAAGCACCCTGTTGATTTAGAAAAAACTCGTTCCCTTCCCAGAGCCCTGCCTACAGTGACTAGAAACTCGTCCAAAACACTGGTATTTAGGTAGGTTCAAGGCGGCATGAATGGAGCTTTGAAAATGGGAAAGCAAGCCTTGTGCCATCAGGTCCCCGTTTCCAGTGAACACGCAGCCTACCCCCTTGTGGTTTCTACCAAGTAAATATTCCCTCAAACTACACAGTGGTCCCTTCCCTGAAGAATGTTTTCTTGGCACGGAGTTCTGCATGTAGCGAACTGCCTCTCCCAAGGAACGCTTTGGTAACGCTATCGGGGCTTAGGCTCTTCTAAAACCCTGCCGTGTAAGAGGAAGAACTGTGCTTTGGTTACAGCAGGAACGCAAGCCGAGTTTCTCCTGTAAGTGTGGGGCCTCAAGGTATGACTTTGTGGAAGGAATGCGAAGCAGTTTTGATTTCTCCGTGCCGCTCAGCCTAGGGCATTGAGGCAATTTGCATGACATGTAGGACGTGAGAGAACAGATTCCATGGAGCTGTTGGAGTGCTGAGGAAATGTAGCTCTCCCAAGGAAGAGTGCAGTGTGTTGCCCTACACTTAACATACACAGAGTGACTGGGAAAGGTATCCGGGCCTGGAGGTTTCTTAGCAACCCAGTGGAGCCTGCCGGTACTCGGTGTTCTTGCACGGAATCGGGTGCCCAGCGAGATCCTAGGTGTCTTGCAAAGCGTACTAACGTTAAAAGAAAGGAGAACTGCAAGTAATGTCTCAAGGCAACTGCTCCACGTTCCGCTTCAGCAGGGATATTCAAGGCTTTACCTGGAGGAAAGGACTCACGTCAAGTTTCCTTGTAGCTCTAGAGCGTCTCAGGAGGAGCTCCCACCCAGGCTATGAAAGCACCCTGTTGATTTAGAAACAACTCGTTCCCTGCCCAGAGCCCTGCCTACAGTGACTAGAAACTTGTCCAAAACACTGGTATTTAGGTAGGTTCAAGGCGGCATGAATGGAGCTTTCAAAATGGGAAAGCAAGCCTTGTGCCATCAGGTCTCCGTTTCCAGTGAACACGCAGCCTACCTCCTTGTGATTTCTACCAAGTTACTATACACTCTAGCTACACACTGGTCCCTTCCCTGAAGAACGTGTTCTTGGCACGGAGTTCTGCATGTAGCGAACTGCCTCTCCCAAGGAATGCTCTAGGTTCGCTATAGGGGCTTAGCCTCTTCTAAATCCCTGCAGTGTAAGAGGAAGAACTGTGCTTTGGTTACAGCAGGAACGCAAGGCAACTTTCTCCTGTAAGTATGGGGTCTTAAGGTATGACTTTGTAGAAGGAATGTGAAACAGTATTGGTTTCTCAGTGCCGCTCAGCCTAGGGCATTGAGGCAGATATGCATGACATGTAGACGTGAGACAACCGATGGCCCGGAGCTGTTGGAGTGCTGAGGAAATCTAGCTCTCCCAAGGAGGCGTGCAGTGTGTTGCCCTACACTTAGCATATTGAGAGTGACTGGGAAAGGTTTCCGGGCCTGGATGTTTCTTAGCTTCCCAGTCGAGCATGCCGGTCCTCGGTGTTCTTGCAGGGAATAGGGTGCCCACGAGAGTTACTAGGTGTCTTCATAAGCGTACTAAGGTTAAAAGAAAGCCGAACTGCAACTCATGTCTCCAGGAAACTGCTCCACGCTTCGGCTTCAGCGGGGCTATTCAAGGCTTTACCTTGAGGAAACGACTCACGTCAAGTTTCCTTTGAGCTCTAGAGCGGCTCAGGTGGAGCTCCCACCCAGGCTACGAAAGCACCCTGTTGATTTAGAAAAAACTCGTTCCCTTCCCAGAGCCCTGCCTACAGTGACTAGAAACTCGTCCAAAACACTGGTATTTAGGTAGGTTCAAGGCGGCATGAATGGAGCTTTCAAAATGGGAAAGCAAGCCTTGTGCCATCAGGTCCCCGTTTCCAGTGAACACGCAGCCTACCTCCTTGTGGTTTCTACCAAGTAAATATTCCCTCAAACTACACAGTGGTCCCTTCCCTGAAGAATGTTTTCTTGGCACGGAGTTCTGCATGTAGCGAACTGCCTCTCCCAAGGAATGCTCTAGGTTCGCTATAGGGGCTTAGCCTCTTCTAAATCCCTGCAGTGTAAGAGGAAGAACTGTGCTTTGGTTACAGCAGGAACGCAAGGCAACTTTCTCCTGTAAGTATGGGGTCTTAAGGTATGACTTTGTAGAAGGAATGTGAAACAGTATTGGTTTCTCAGTGCCGCTCAGCCTAGGGCATTGAGGCAGATATGCATGACATGTAGACGTGAGACAACCGATGGCCCGGAGCTGTTGGAGTGCTGAGGAAATCTAGCTCTCCCAAGGAGGCGTGCAGTGTGTTGCCCTACACTTAGCATATTGAGAGTGACTGGGAAAGGTTTCCGGGCCTGGATGTTTCTTAGCTTCCCAGTCGAGCATGCCGGTCCTCGGTGTTCTTGCAGGGAATAGGGTGCCCACGAGAGTTACTAGGTGTCTTCATAAGCGTACTAAGGTTAAAAGAAAGCCGAACTGCAACTCATGTCTCCAGGAAACTGCTCCACGCTTCGGCTTCAGCGGGGCTATTCAAGGCTTTACCTTGAGGAAACGACTCACGTCAAGTTTCCTTTGAGCTCTAGAGCGGCTCAGGTGGAGCTCCCACCCAGGCTACGAAAGCACCCTGTTGATTTAGAAAAAACTCGTTCCCTTCCCAGAGCCCTGCCTACAGTGACTAGAAACTCGTCCAAAACACTGGTATTTAGGTAGGTTCAAGGCGGCATGAATGGAGCTTTCAAAATGGGAAAGCAAGCCTTGTGCCATCAGGTCCCCGTTTCCAGTGAACACGCAGCCTACCCCCTTGTGGTTTCTACCAAGTAAATATTCCCTCAAACTACACAGTGGTCCCTTCCCTGAAGAATGTTTTCTTGGCACGGAGTTCTGCATGTAGCGAACTGCCTCTCCCAAGGAACGCTTTGGTAACGCTATCGGGGCTTAGGCTCTTCTAAAACCCTGCCGTGTAAGAGGAAGAACTGTGCTTTGGTTACAGGAGGAACGCAAGCCGAGTTTCTCCTGTAAGTGTGGGGCCTCAAGGTATGACTTTGTGGAAGGAATGCGAAGCAGTTTTGATTTCTCCGTGCCGCTCAGTCTAGGGCATTGAGGCAATTTGCATGACATGTAGGACGTGAGAGAACAGATTACATGGAGCTGTTGGAGTGCTGAGGAAATGTAGCTCTCCCAAGGAAGAGTGCAGTGTGTTGCCCTACACTTAACATACACAGAGTGACTGGGAAAGGTATCCGGGCCTGGAGGTTTCTTAGCAACCCAGTGGAGCCTGCCGGTACTCGGTGTTCTTGCACGGAATCGGGTGCCCAGCGAGATCCTAGGTGTCTTGCAAAGCGTACTAACGTTAAAAGAAAGGAGAACTGCAAGTAATGTCTCAAGGCAACTGCTCCACGTTCCGCTTCAGCAGGGATATTCAAGGCTTTACCTGGAGGAAAGGACTCACGTCAAGTTTCCTTGTAGCTCTAGAGCGTCTCAGGAGGAGCTCCCACCCAGGCTATGAAAGCACCCTGTTGATTTAGAAACAACTCGTTCCCTGCCCAGAGCCCTGCCTACAGTGACTAGAAACTTGTCCAAAACACTGGTATTTAGGTAGGTTCAAGGCGGCATGAATGGAGCTTTGAAAATGGGAAAGCAAGCCTTGTGCCATCAGGTCTCCGTTTCCAGTGAACACGCAGCCTACCTCCTTGTGATTTCTACCAAGTTACTATACACTCTAGCTACACACTGGTCCCTTCCCTGAAGAACGTGTTCTTGGCACGGAGTTCTGCATGTAGCGAACTGCCTCTCCCAAGGAATGCTCTAGGTTCGCTATAGGGGCTTAGCCTCTTCTAAATCCCTGCAGTGTAAGAGGAAGAACTGTGCTTTGGTTACAGCAGGAACGCAAGGCAACTTTCTCCTGTAAGTATGGGGTCTTAAGGTATGACTTTGTAGAAGGAATGTGAAACAGTATTGGTTTCTCAGTGCCGCTCAGCCTAGGGCATTGAGGCAGATATGCATGACATGTAGACGTGAGACAACCGATGGCCCGGAGCTGT